>NC_042998.1:69273778-69278778 GCF_006345805.1 Octopus sinensis | reverse complement strand
ACTTCTACTTCTCTAGATAAATATATCGACAAAGGCGACGTATCTCATCCAAATTAATCAATTTCCGAATCGTCACTTCGATGGTATATTACCACCTAACCGGAGAAGCAAAGTGACAGTCGTGAAGATGGAAGACACGTCATTTCCTACCAAACTTTTTTAATTCTGGAACTGGAAGAGAATCAAGAGAAGAAATACTTTTTTGTTTCCAGTAAATTTCATAAAAAGTGAATGAGACGGATAAAAGTTGAGTTTCGGGTGATGTGTCAACCATCTCTAATTCGCTTCCCACCATTACCGTTATTATTATTCCCTTTCAATCAAACTCTTTTTTTCAGTCGTTGAACTCTGCATAGTTTTTCTCTCCTAATCCTTTCTGTCGAAGAGCGTAGGCTCTATACGTAAAGGACTTTTCCATTTTCCATGAGCGTTAAACTAATACACCTAGGTGTTGTTCCTACACCTATCTTCATCTTTTATTTTCTGTAAATTAGAAATATATATATATATATATTAATTGAAATTTACAGGAAACAAACGAAGACAGGTGAGGGAACAACAAGCAGGAGTATTAATTTAATGCTCGTAGCAACAAAAGCAGTATTAATATCAAAAGGTAATATTTATCTCCACTTAAAAGTGGATGTTGCGTTGGAACACAAAATGCCGTGTTATTTACTATGAGAGAACCTCTCATATTGACTTTTGATGCATATAAGCACGCATGTTTATATCATTAGCGGGAGATAATCGTCCGCATATATCCGATGTTATATATCCGATGGTGTTAACGGATATAAACACCAATGCGCCACAAGTCCATATGAGAGGCTTTCTCGTGGTAAATAACACTGCATTTTATATTCTAACAGAACACACACCATCCACTTTTAAGTAAGGATATATATATATATATATATTATATATATATATATATATATAGAGAGAGAGAGAGAGAGAGAGAGAGAGAGAGAGAAAGATTATATATATATTCATATATATCACCGTGACCGACCAGGCTATCAGATGTGCTACACATCGCTGGTCAAATGCGCTTCGCATTGTTTTAGCCTTCAAATGATGCCCACCCGCTGAGTGAGAGAAGAGAAAGTTGTGGCGAAAGAGTACAGAAGGGATGCCACCACCACCCTGCCGGAGCATCGTGGAGCTTAAGGTGTTTTCGCTCAATAAACACTCAGAATGCCCGGTCTGGGCCATTGTGCCTCCACAGATATATATATATATATAATATATATATATATATATATATATATATATATATAATATATATATATATATATATACATAGATATAGATACATAGATATAGATACATAGATAGATACACACCACACACAGATACATATATATATATATATATATATATATATATATATATATATATATTATATATATATATTATATATATATATACATAGATATAGATACATAGATAGATACACACACACACAGATACATATATATATATATATATATATATATAATATATATATATATATATTGCTTTGGGTGCTGCTGCACTGGCTGTCATGGGTGCGTTATGTTCTTGAGCAAAACACTTCATCGCACGTTTCTCTACGGTAATTTCGACACCCGACGCGTGGCACATGTCAATTTGATGGAGGAAGTGAGCTAATATGCGCCACGAATATTTAATCACTATAAATAAATCATTTGTGCTGGTCATTCGACAAAAGCTGAACGCTCAAACTTCGTCTTGACGAGAGAGTCCATCATATACATATATGCTTTTATTCTTTTATTTGCTTCAGCCATTTGACTGCGGCCATGCTGGAGCACCGCCTTTAGTTGAGTAAAGCAACCCCAGGGCTTATACTTTGTAAGCCTGGTCATTTGACTGTAGCCATGCTGGAGCACCGCCTTTAGTCGAGCAAATCGACCCCGGGACTTATACTTTGTAAGCCTGGTACTTATTCTATCTGGTCTGTTTTGCCGAACCGCTAAGTTACGGGAACGAAAACACACCAGCATCGATTGTCAAGCGATGTTGGGGCGGCGGGGACAAACACAGACACACAAACATGTGGTTGGTTAGAAAGCTACTTACAACACAGCCACTCCTGCGCCTTATACACAAACAGTTGGGTGGTGCAAAAGTAGGTATACAGTAAGTATTACATTATATTATAATACTTATTTCATTAAAATAATTAGCACATTAAATTAGTCTCATTTTTGATATTTTCAGTGTCATTAACCATAATAATACATTTATCATAACTATAATAATACTTTTATCGAAGCTTAATTTTTTTTACATAGCCGTAGGAGCGGCTGTGTGGTAAGTAGCTTCCTTACTAACCCCATGGTTCCGGGTTCACTCCCACTGCGTGGCACATTGGGAAAGTGTCTTCTACTATAGCCTCGGGCCGACCAAAGCCTTGTGAGTGGATTTGGTAGACGGAAACTGAAAGAAGCCCGTCGTATATATGTATGTATATATATTTATGTCTGTGTATATGTTTGTGTTTGTCCCCCCCAACATCGCTTGACAACCGATGCTGGTGTGTTTACGTCCCCGTAACTTAGCGGTTCGGCAAAAAGAGACCGATAGAATAAGTACTAGGCCTACAAAGAATAAGTCCTGGGGTCGATTTGCTCGACTAAAGGCGGTGCTCCAGCATGGCCGTAGTCAAATGACTGAAATAAGTAAAAGAGTAAAAATGAGTATTATATGTTTTCTTTTTTCATAATATACCAACTTTTGCACCACCCTGCATGTGTGTGTGTGTGTGTGTGTGTGTGTGTGTGTGTGTGTGTGTAAGTGAGTGTGTGTGTGAGTGAGAGAGAGAGAGATTGGGAAACTAAGCAAGGGATAGTACCTATCCAATAAACTGGGGTACCACTAAATACGTTGTACGTGTGCGTTTGCGTGTGTATGCGCGCGTATAGACATGCACGCTTACGCATATATAAATATAAAGTTTATACTGAATTATACTGAATAGATATTTTCGTTATTTGCAAAGAAAAGAAATCGTCATCATATTTCAAATGCCGTCATGGTTGACTCAGCGTTTCGTCTTTTCGAAATCGATGAAAAAGTATCAGTTGAGTATTGGGGATCGATATAAATCGACTTACCCACTTCTCCCTAAAATTGCTATTATTTTATTATTATTATTATTATTATTATTATTATAACATAACACTATTGTTCCTACTTCAAATTTCGTCGGCGCCAACTTAGCCTTTCGTCCCTCCTGAGTCGATAAAATAAAGAACAAGCAATAGACTTATGGTCCGTATGTAAGACTATTCGCTCCCTCACCCAACTCTCAACACTGCTGGCCTTGGGCCTCAATCAAAAACAATTACTACTTTTTACTCTGTCCATTTTTCTTAAATCTTATATAGTTTCTTTCATTCCATATTTTTCTTTGTGCCTAATCGTTCGTTTGTCTGTTTCTCTCTCTCCCTCCTCTTCTCCTTATTTCCCCTTCATTTCTTCAAAGCAATCTAATTCCAACCATTATTTTCTTTGCTCCTTTCTTTCCCTCTAACAAAATCATGTTATGCACACACACAGAATGGCCGTCTGTTTTCTCGTAATTCAATCCAAACAGATTTGTTTTTTTCTTCTTTCTGGAATCACAAAATACGATACCAAAACAATCACATAGTTTATATCTCCAGCAAACACTACTTTCCAAAATGCACAAGTCTGTGTAACAACTTTACTTCTTTAACAATTATATATAGTATGTCTAGAGTAAGCAGGCCTTTAAACTGGGGATAAATTTCGCCTCCGGGGACGAAAATTTAATAGTTTAGATTTATTTTTAATGATAATTTTAACGATGTTAATGCTAGAATAAATTTAGGGCTGGAAATGTTATGTAAAAAATTAGCTGTGTTGTATAAAAGAGTACTTTAATATGACAGAGAATGTAGTCATTTGTGTAACTGCAAGAATATGTTGGTATTGTCAGTCTTAATATGTAATTAATTAAGGCGGCGAGCTGGCCCCGAAACGTTAGCGCACCGGGCGAAATGCTTAGCGGTATTTCGTCTGCCGTTACGTTCTGAGTTCGAATTCCGCCGAGGTCGAATTTGCCTTTCATCCTTTCGGGGTCGATAAATTAAGTACCAGTTACGCACTGGGGTCGATGTAATCGACTTAATCCCTTTATCTGTCCTTGTTTGTCCACTCTGTGTTTAGCCCCTTGTGGGTAGTAAAGAAATAGGTATTTCGTCTGCCGCTACGTAGTAGACTGAGATGGAGGGAGGGAGGTATCTTCAAAGTGGCGGCCTGGCCCAAATGATTGCAATAGAGGGGCCTCTGCTAAAGGTATCCAAAGTGTCAGGTGTTGGTTTTAAACTATGAGACTGATTAAGTCTGCCATCCAAATAGGCCAGGGCGAGATCCGAATGCAGGAAGTGCTACAAATACCACAAAGTATGATACTCTAACGTTACCGACAGCGAAATGTCCGCCACTAGTATTTTGTCAGCCTAGTGGTAACGATATTGCGCTCACGATCACAAAATCATGGTTTCGATCCCTGAACCGGGCGAAGCGTTGTTTTCTTGAGCAAGAAATTTAATTTCTCTACTATTACTGCGACATCTGGCATGAGGCACATTGTGTACATATACAGGCAGTGTCAGTCTGATGGAGGAAGTGAGGTAATGATCAGCGGTGGCGTACGCGTAGCTAATAGGAATGCAAGGAAAGTGACCGCTTCCATCAGCACGTTTTTCAAAATTGGCGCCTTTTCAACAATTATTTAAAACTCTTATCAGTTGTTGTAAATTTAATATGTACGGACATTGTTAGTGAAACACGAAATATATGAATGTAGAATACAATTACGTATATTATAACTAATGAAATATTTCACCTAATATAAGAGAAATTAGTTAGAAACTGTTCGAGTTAAAACTATTTAAAAATTTGAAAATTAGTATTTTGAAATCTTACAAAGTGAGATATTCAGCAACAGTACTTTGGAGTAA
>NC_042998.1:69241278-69268778 GCF_006345805.1 Octopus sinensis | reverse complement strand
AAAATATAAAAATTAGTTGAATTTTGTCCCCTTCCCGCCTTTTTTTTTATTTATGAGATGAAATAGAGTTTGGATCCATTTCTTTTTACCTTCAACTTGATGTACGGACAAGTTTAGGAAGTTTAAGACCGTATTAAATATTATTTAGACATGCTAATTAGTTCGCCTCACATTTCAACAGGCCCACTCAGACCCCTGCACCAGCTCCCCCAGGGGACCAGAACAATTATTTGAGAGACACTACTCTGACATACATCAAACACATAATTTGACGTAAGGTCGGTGTTAAAATAAATTCATTTATATATTTCAACTCAGGGTTTTGACATATATTAATAGCTTTATTGAAGAGAAGCCTTATGTCATTTCATACACACGTGTGTGTATGTGTGTGTGTATATATATATAATATATATATATATATATATATATATATATATATATATATGTATATATATATATATATATATATATATATATACACATTCAAATATGAACGTATACGTGCGTGTGTATATACATATATACACACATACACCAATAACAGAACAGTATATTTTGTGTTGGGAGAGGGGGTACATATACACACATACATACATATGGGTATATGTACTTATATATGTAAATGTATGGATGTGTGTATACGTATTCATGTATGTGATGTATGTGTGTACCATCGTATGTATATATTTGTATGTGCATACGTACATGCATATACAACTATCACAATCTCCAAATACATATCAATGCTATACAGCTTCGACACACACGAATCACACATCTATATACATCACTGTTATCTAATGCACCCCGTCCACTCTATCTATACACAACAAACTATTAATACAACGCTATTTATGCACTCTCTCTTCATACACCTATTCTACATACTGTGTTACCTTCAAACTTATCTTGCACCGGGTCTATACTAATCACGCGACTTGCAAGAACTAGCAGACAAATTCCCCTCAAATGTCACCTTACAGTTGGTAAAAATGGTATGACACATTTGACGATGTAGTCCTGGGTACATATTAGTCTTTTTATCTTTTACTTGTTTTAGTTACTAGACTGCGGCCATGCTGGAGTACGCCTTTAAGTGTTTCGTCGAATAAATCTACCCTGGTATTTATTTTTGAAGTCTGATATTTTTCTATCGGCCTCTTTTACAAAACAGCTAAGTTATGGAGACGTAAACAAACCAGCACTGGTCGTCTGGGAGTGAGGGAACTAACACAGGCACGAAAACACATGCATATATATATATATGTGTATATATATATTAGGTTGGTGCATAATTATTGCGGCTTTTTTTTAACAAATTTTATTCAGCAAAAACAATAACAATATCTAGCAAAAACGTCTTTAAATGATTCTTCCGGAGCATATTCACCATCTACTTCACTTACTGCTTCCCATTTGCTTGGCAGATGGTCAGACCGTCATTTAAAGATGTTTTTGTTAAATATTGTTTTGTTTTTGTCGAATAAAATTTGTTGAAAAAAAGCCGCAATAATTATGCACCACTATATATATATATATATATATATATATATATAATATATATATATTATATAATATATATATATATATATATATATTTATATTTATATGTTTGAAGCTCTGATGAAACTCTAAGGTGTTACCCAAGCACTCAGCTTTGAGCCCACCGCATCCTTCAGCAGAAACAGCTGTCCCTTGTCATCTCTTTTCTGATACGTGTGTGTGTGTGTGTGTGAGAGACGTGCTTCTTCCACACAGGTATCGTCTACCAAATCCACTCGCACTTGTCGGCCCGGGGCGAGAGCAGACGTCACTTGCCCAAGGTTCCACGCAGTGTGACTGAGCTTTAAACCACGTGATTGCGCTGTTGGAACGACTCCGATCTTAAATTTCTTCGATCAAGACAGATCCAAAGCTAAACAACAATACTATACAGCCTACACTGCACTGCACACGTCTATACCTAACAACGTTTACACTACAGTTATATAATAAACTATATTGTCATTATCATTGTACACTACCGCACTGTCTATACAACTATACACAACATTATATACACGATACTCTGCAAGTTATTATACACACTGTCTATTACTATATACAACTCTACAATACTGCACTCTACGGTTTACTTCGAGCCATCGAAGGCACATCTAAATAGTCACTTGGCCTGCTAGAAGTAACAGCTAAATCTCCCTCAAATAATATTCTGCTATCTCGGGAGGAAAGTAAAAACAAACACATTGATTAATGCAATCCAACCACACTCACCACCACCAACTGACGAGATGTTTATGGTTGGAACACCTTTAAGCATTGGTCTGAGAAATCAAGACTGGACACTCTTTTTGCCTTATATTACATAATATTCATAAATGTCTACAGCACGTTCTATTACACTATGTACAATTATATATATATATATATATATATATATATATATATATATATATCACTATATGCATTACTATATTGAATGCTGTCTCTACATACTATATTATACACCCTAAAAATATTATATACACAACAAACAATATACAACACACTTCAGTGTCCGTATGCACGTTCTCTTAACATTGTCTACAATACTATATACACCATTATGTGTGTATATATATATTTGTGTATGTGTTTGGTGATGCAAACAGGAAAATAGAACACAGACATAAGTATATATATATTTAGCAGCAGAGTGACTCAAGGGCTGAGAGTTTCGTGCACTTATCAAAATAATGTATATATAAACACTACACAAGATATTGTCTTATATGCTATATACACCTCTATAATCGATCACTATATTACATAAACAATAAACAGCACACACACACACACTGCAGCACGTTGTTTGACACTGCCTACAAGACTATAAAATCTTACTATATATTATATATACATACATACATACATACACACACGCCTCTATATTCAACAGTTCCTACTTGCTACAGTATACACCCTACAAATACCGTATTATATACACACATACTAAAACTCTGGCACGTTGTCTCACACTGTCTACAATATTATAAACACCACTTCTATATTCTGTATTATAAACACTCTTCTATATTCAACTCAGTTTCTACATACAATAATAATATACACTCCACAACTGCTGTATTATACCGTATTATATACACGCACAACGTACTGCAGCACGTCGTCATACACTATCTCCCATACACAAATCTATATTCAACACTGTATTATACACTCTACAACTATTACATTATACATACACACACACACACACGTCACAACACATAATGCACAACAGCACTCAACACACAGCAGTACGTCCTCGCGTTCTCTTTGCACTCTTTCACGTCTCATTGATCCGTCCCTCTGTATTTATTTATTTACCAAAGAGAAGCGGTTCCTAACAAACGAAGAGAGAAAGAGAAAATAACAAAAATAACAATAATAATAATAATAATAATAACCAAGTTGTTTCTTACCTGCACTGTTGATACTGTTAATATCCATCTGTAAACTCGATCTCCTTAACATTGCTTCCATCGCCGGTATGTCCTGTTCTTTGACATTATCATTAAACACTAATTCGTCGGCAAATCTTACCCTGGGTTTACCAGGGTTTTGCTTATTAAAGAAACTAGCACGGCGGCTCATTGTCTCTTATTTCACTCTCTCCTTTTGGGGGATTTTTGTTTTGTGTTGTTTTTGCTTGCGTAGGTTTTCGAGGGGTTTTTCTCTCTCTCTCTCTCTCTCTCTCTCTCTCTCTCTTTTTAACCTTTTGGCGTTAAAAACAGTTCTTTTGTGTTTAGAAAGTGAGAAGAAAGACGGGGGGGGAGGAATTAGGGGGAGGAAACAGAGAGGGGGGAAGATGCTGAGAAAGAGGGGTAAGTAACGAAAAAGACAAAGAGGAAAACGGAGGGGAAAAAGAAGAAGAAACGAAAAAGAAAAGTATCAACGAAGGAAAGAATTCACGTAGAATCAACAACAACAATAACAACAGCGACAGTAAGAACAACAATAATTATAACCCGAAGTTAATCTTCAAATCTAGCTGACAAGTGTGCGCCTTTTGTTGTTGTCGGTTTTTTCTTTTATTTACGTGGATTTCCTCAGTTTTTTTTTTAAATCTTTGAAAGGAAAAATTAAATAAAAACGATTGACTTTTTTCCCCCCCCTTTCTGATTACTTTTTTCAATATATTCCTTCTGTCTCTCTCTCTCGTTCTCTGTCTTTCTCTTTGTTTCCTTCTTTCTCTTTTTCGTTTTCTTTTAAAATGAAGGTGTATGTATGAATGTATGTATGTATGTATGTATGTATGTATGTATGTATGAGAATGTAGGTGTATGCGTTATGTGTGTGTATTAATGTGTGCGTGCGTATATGTACGTGTGTTTATGTATAAATAATATATGTAGAGGCACAGAGAAAGAAAGAGTGGGAGGGCTTATGATTTCTCTTCGTATGAATCAAAACAATGGGAAATCCAATGTTATGGTTTTTTCTCCGATTCTGGTGACAACGATGACCACGGCAGCAGCAGCAGCAAGTAGTAGTAATAGTAGTAGTTTAATTATAATTTAAGGACAAAATGAAATATACGAATAAATAATTAAATAAATAAATGACATAGAAAATGAATTACGAGAGTGGAAAAAAAGAGCTTCATGGAGCTGGCTGTAGCAACTGCAGTGTCGATTGGTTTGCGTTAAGGTTTCGACTGAATAATAAGAGATTACGAAAGAGAATGAGAAACCAATCTTTTAAAAGACTGGTTAACGAATATCCTTCTACACATACACTATATTACTCCACGACAGTGACTGTGGCGAGGGTAAGGAAATACGGGTTTCGTTGTTCAGTTGATGTGTTGTGAGAGAGAGAGCGAGCGAGAGAGAAGTGTTCGCGCGCTTGCATTATTGGCCTCCGAGAGAGCGGCGTGTGGTTTACAGCAAACAAACATAAACAGTAGTGGTGGAGAATGCATACATAAATAGATAGGAAAATATACAGCTACAAGTAGACGAATCTATCTTCCTATATCTTTGTCTATCTATCTATCTATCATTCACTATTTGTCTCTAGTTAGCTATCAATCTGTCTGTCTACTTATCTGTCTCAACCTCACTATCTATCTATCTGTCTATTTATCTATCTGTTTATCTGTCTATCTATCTTACTAACTACCTATCTGTCTATCTACCTATCTATCTATCTATATCTATCTATCTACCTATCTGTCTATCTATATCTATCTATCTATCTATCAATATGTTTGTCTGTCTATCTGCCTATCTATCATTCAATGTTTTTCTCTATCTAGCTACTTAGCTCAATTTTGCTAGTTAGCTTTTAATCTATCTGTGTGTTTATCTATCTATCTATCTGCCTGTCTGTCTATCTATCTAACCCGTCTGTTTGTATTATTGATTAATAAACCTTTACCTAACAGAGCACATCCGTATTAAAAAATAATTTGTATCAAATTATATTCTGCTAACGTAGCATGTGCTAATGTTCTAAACTCTCTTTAATAAGTTGTGTTACTTCATTTTTTACGTATTTATCTATTTAAATATTTTTATTTATTTATTCAGTATATTTTTTATTCATATATTCCACGCCTGCTTTTTTTTCTTTTTCCGTAAGTGGGCGTTCTTACTTAAAACCCGACTAAAATTTTGAATGTAATAAATGTAAGTTCTAATCAATGTTTATATCAGCATAATATGATAAAGCCTTCTCCTACAAAAAACAAAAGTTCAGTTGAATTTATTTGACAGAAATGGCGCAGACGTTTGCCGTGTGGTAAAAAGTTTGCGTCCTAACAACATGATACTAGGTTCAATTCCACCGTGTAGTACCCTAGGCAAATGTCTTCTACTATAACCTCGGACCCACCAAAAGCCTTGTGAGAGGATTTGGTTGACGGAAACTGAAAGAAGCCCGTCATATATATATATATATATATATCTTGTTTCACTTATAAGACCGCCTTGAAGAATTTTAGTCGAATGATCGACCTCATAACTTTTTTTTTCTTTTAAGCTTGGTATTTATTCTATCGGACTGTTTTGCCGAACTACTAAGTTACGGGGACGTAAATACACCAACATCGATTGTCAAGCGATGGTGGGCGACAAACACACACACACACACATATATATATATATATACGACGGGATTCTTTCAGTTTCCATCTGCCAAACCTACCCACAAGGCCTTGGTCGGCCCGAGGCTTTAATAGAAAACACTTGCCCAAGGTGTCTCCCAGTGGGACTGAACTCGGAAACATGTGGTTGGGAAGCAAGCTTCTTACTACACATCCACTCCTGCGCCTACATATAAATGTGTATGTGTGCGTGCCTTTGTCCCCCCTCCCCCCATCACCACTTTATAATCGGTGTTGATGTGTTGACATCTCTGGGACTTGGTGATTCGGCGAAAGTGACCGATAGAATAAAAAACCAGGCTTGAGAAGAAAAATGCCGGAATAGATTCGTTCGACTCAAATTCTTCCAGGCGGTGTTCCAGCATGTTCGCAGTCTAATAACTGAAACAAGTAAACGATAAAAGATAACACCCGCTTCACCAGTACTACCACCACCACCATTACAACCATCACCACAAACAACAACACCACCATCACCCCCCTATTATTACCTTCCCCATTTCTCTGTAAGTTTACATTTCCTTTGCACCAAATTACTTAGTGGGACACAGGGTTTCAGTTACTCGTTGGTTCTTATTCACTTCTACAAAACCACTTAATGGTCCTTTGTGGGGGAAAGCATGGAAGCCAAAAGTATACAAGAGCATGATATTCTACGTTCTTATGCGCCTAAAATGTCAGAAATTTTAAGCATTAAACACTCTTTACTTAATTGCTAATTTTATGTACCGTATTTGATGGCATAAAAGACACAATGGCATATTAGAATCGCCCCAGTTTCCTTATCATGTATTCGAGAAAAATGCTTTTAGTGCATTAAAGTTTTGGGGAGAGCCAACTTCGCATATAGGGCCTGTTGTGTCCTTGGATAAGACACTTTATTCCAAGTTGCCCCAGTCCACGCAGTTTGTAAAAATGAATTGTACTTGTAATTCAAAAGGCCGGCTTTGTCACATTCTGTGTCACGCTGAACTCCCTGAGGACGACGTTAAAGGTACGCGTGTTTGTGGTATGCTTGGTCACTCGCACGTTAATTTCACGAGCAGGCTGTTCCGCTGATCGGATGAACTTGGAACACTGATCATCGTAAACGACGGAGTCCCGGCATAGATCCTCGGTGACTTTTTGGAAGCATTTTGTGTGTGTAGTGAAACGAAGTGTGTCTTATATATCAAATAAGGGGTGATGGATGAGCAAAATTAAAAGAACGTTGGACAAAATATCTAGAGGGATTTAGCTATGATTCTTTACATTCTGAGTTCAAATCCCGCCGAGGTCAACTTTGATTTTTTTTTCCATCGTTTCGAAGCTGTTAAATTAAAATGCCAGTCAAGTGCTAGGATCAATGTGATCGACTGACCACTGCCCATAAAATTGCTGGTTTTGTCTTCGTCCTAAATTGGAAACAATCATTTCGTGTTTGAAGGCAGCATCTGCCATATAACAACAAAAAGTTTCTAAGCCAAGGCTGCGATACGGTTTCAATTTCCGGTTAATCTAGTTCAAATGTCCTCTAAGAATTGCACAAACCTCTGATACCCTTACATCAACCTACGTTGCCTGTATGGATGGTTGTGTAGTTAAGAAATTCATTTCACATGCATGTGGTTTCCAGTTCGAACTCACACCCAAACACCTTAGTACTGTGATCTCGAGTCGACCAATGCTTTCTGAGTGAAAATGTATGGAAATGCAGCGGAGGGGCCGGTCCTAACGATAGGCTTAATCTATCACCCGATTTTTCAGTGGAGTCATCATTCCCCTATTGCAAGGGTCAGATTTCAGGATAGCTTTCTCTCTTCCTCTCACCAGTCTCAGAGCCCTGAAAAGGGTCTTGATTTAACCCTCCCCACTTTAACTTAATTCTTGTGTAATAATGGTTACAAATTTTGGCAGAAGACCAGCAATTTTAACAGGAGGAGGTTAGTTGGTTATATCGATCTTAATAATTCATTGATGCATTGTCTTATCGACCCCGAGAAGATGAAAGGCAAGGACGATCTCAGTGGGATTTGAACTCAGAATGTAAAAACCCAGAACAAATATTGGAAAGTATTGTTGTTGTTGTTTTGTTTTTGTTTTGTTTTTTGTCTGATACTCTAACGACTCTACCAGCTCGAAACCTCACCATCAAAAGTAACAGCGCTTTGTGTATAGTGAAAAAAAATGGCTTTGAAGTAACTATAAAGTACAAATTACATTACAGAATCGAGCCTCGTCGCTTTCCAACGACCTCATCGCTATCCGACAACCTCGTCGACGTTGTCGTTATTGTCATCGTGATCGTCGTCGTCGTTGTTGATTCTTCTTCCAATCAGGACTCACGCCATTAGCCACGAAGAATAATCTCTAATTTGAGCCTACTCTAGGATATTAAGAATGCGTGTGGCAACTTGAAGATCCACCCACCACACGCGATAGACTGGCGGTTACCCGGGCGCGAAAGCTACGTTGTTATCCTCATTCCGTAAACGGTGGTTTTTAACTGGTGGAGAGTTGAACTATCTTGGGGTACAGAGGAATCGCAATCTAGACTAAGGTCTGAAATTTTACCACACCATAGTGGGTTACACCATGATTCCTCTGCATTGTGGCAGAAGTAGGATGAAAGAGTGAAAGAAAATTGGTGTGAAAGAGTTCTGCGGGGTTCACCACCACACCCCGCCGGAGCCTCGTGGAGCTTAGGTGTTTTTGCTCAATAAACACTCACAATGTTCGGTCTGAGAATCGAAACCGCGTTCTTACGACCGCGAGTCCGCTGCCCTAACCACTGGGCCATTGCGCTTCCACTGTTGCTGGTGCTGTTTCTGTTTAAACGCAGGTCATTCCTGACTGAGCAGAACTATGTGAAGGTAAGGTATGATTTGAGAAAGATGTGACTGATTTGGTTGCTGTTTCTTGTAGGTAGCTCGATCACGTAGTCAGCCCTGTTAACAGAAACGGTGGAGCGTCGAAGAAAATAAGTCCCTTGTAATATTAGTTCCGGCTCTCATGTCAGTCAAAATGCTTAGCGGCATTTCGTCCGTCTTTACGTTCTGAGTTCAAATTCCGTCGAGATCAACTTAGCCTTTCATCCTTTCGGGATCGATAAAATACGTCCCAGTTGGGCACTGGGGTCGATGTAATCAGCTTACCCTCTCCTTTGAAACTGCTGGCCTTGTGCAAAAATCTGAAACCAATATTAGATGGTTCCAACTCTGGTAAATATGAAGAATCTTTGCCAACGACAAATTTTTTTTTAAAAAACAGTTTTCTTGGGTCGAATGGACGTTTAGATAAAGAAAAACGTATTTTAAAAATAGGGCAAAGTAACCGTTTCAGAGATATTCGCATTTTAGGAGGGTTCCAAGTACAATTTGTGAAGGAAATTGTTCGGAGACCTGGGAAGAGGTGTAAATATCTCAAGCAGTATATGGCGAGGTTTCTGTTCATTAAGTCTATTCCGAATCATGCTGAACGTCTCCATCGCTTTCTTACGGAGAGCAGTAAACTGTATCCGGAACCCTCTTAAAAATGGGGATGTACCTGAAACGGTAGGCTTGCTCTATTTTTTGTAACTTTTTCTAATATACACGTTTATTTTACCGTAGAACGTTGGCCGAAGGTAAAGCACGTTCACACTGGTTAGGGTTAGGGTTAGGGTTAGATTTAGGGTTAGTTTTAGGGTTAGGGTTAGTTTTAGGCTTAGTTTTGGGGTTAGGGTTAGGTGGTGTGCAGGCGTTTTACCTTCGTCCTTAACCCTCATAAAAATGCGAATATCTCTGAAACGGTTAGTTTGCCCTAATTTTTATTGCGCTTTTCATCCATTTTTACCCTAGAAAACTGTATTTTTTAAAAATTTGTCGTTGGGAAAGATTCCTCATATTTACCCCGACTTTCAACGTTCTGAGTTCAAGTCCCTCCGAAGTCAATTTTGCCTTTCGTCCTTTCAGGGTCGACAAAGTAAAGTACCAGATACCAGTCAAGTATTGGGGTCGATTTAATCGACCAATCCTTCTTTCTCAGATTCCTGGCCTTGTGCCTTGTATAAGAAATTATTATTTTTTATATTTATTGCTCTTGTGAAGCCCCAGGTCAACCTGAAAGAGCAGTCGTATAATCAGGGGTATTCCAGCCATGACCAACACATCTTTTTCTCAGAGTGGTGAATCATCTAATGCGTCGTTATTCTTTATTTCAAGAAAGTAGGGTGTGGTTTAGGGGAAATTAACTGCTATGTCTAGCAGTTTGAGATACTTTATGGACTCCCTGCGTTTTACACTATAAAAAGGGTCAGTTTTTATCTTTTATTTGTCTGTTGCCAGATCCCTTATATTAAGGTTAGGGTAGGGATCAATTCACTAGGTTATACAATCCCAACAAAAACTCTCTTTGTGCCCAAGTCAAATCCATAAAAAAGAGGTTTAGGGATGGAAATGGTGTATCATTTGGCCAAATAAAAGTATTTTAGTTTTGTTCTTCTGTATTTAGAGCTTTAATCCTGATAGAGCTAAATTTGCCCTTCATCTCATTGAGGAACATTGAGATATAGAAGCAATAAATACTTAGGTAGAGACCGTAGTTTATTATTCTTTGTTAAAACATCTGATATATATATATATATATATATATATATATATATATGGGTTTGGCCAAAAGTCACCTGACAGCAGTGGCGGCTCGTAGATAAAATTAGTGGAGGTGCCGCTTCAGAAAATTTTTAGCTGTTGTTTTAATATTGTGTAAAAGGAAACAAACATATAAAAAGAATATTTATACATAAACTTGATCGGTTTACGTTTTAGCCACTGCCGGGTAGTGTGTTTAATTTGTTCACTGAACATCGCCGCGAATTCCCCCTTTTTAAAAAAAAAATCCCCCTCAATCACAAAATGGGTGGGGGAAATCTGCCTTATTTTTCAAATCCTGGCAGCAAGATAATAATCTGATTGTACACTCTATCACATTCAAGAATATAAACACGTTTTTAAGCACAACACACGTGGAGTCAAAAAGAAACACTACCTTTCACTGGCACACCAGGGTCGGCACTGCGTCAACCACAGTGTTTTCTCACCCTAGCGTGCAGCTTCCTATCTCGGACATGTGCGCATGCACACAATAGCCAAACACCGCGTCTCTGGAACTGTGAAGCGCACAGTTGTAAACAAGGATTTTTGTATTTTTTCATAAACTAGAGGATGGCTGCTGACATTAAGCTTAATGATTATATAAGGTACAAGTATAAAGAAAGAACTAAAGAAAAAAGGACTCATTATATTGAATGTTATCGATAATATCGAGTGGAAATAGGGAGCGCTACAGTTCCGCAGTTCCTATACACGAGCCACCAGTGCCTGACATTAAATCAAAACCATTTAATTCCAAGATTTATTTATGTTGAACAACTGAATGGATTTAATAAAAGCATTTAAATATGAAACATCATGAAAATTGTTCAAACTGAAGTCCTTCTTGAGCAACACATTTTTCCATTTGAGTCAATACAAAATTGCAGATAGTATTTATGGAATTTTGATTTATTGTCGGGTGGCTTCTGGCCAACCCTGTACATATGTATTAATAACTAAAATACTGTTAATACATACATACGCTCACACATATTTATGTCGTAGCTAAGAGGGATTTGTATAGAGATGATGCATTGCTGGTTGCTACCGGCCTATCAAAACCTGCATTAGAGAAAACTAGAAAAGATTTGCATAAGTTCTATGCTAATTTTAATTATCTACCACATTTGAGAACAGCTACAAAATAGCTAATTTTCTTGATGTTATTGTTGTATTTCGGAATGGTCATTTTGCCAGTTTAGCCAATAAAAACACACGCACTATATATTTGGTGTTACTTTGCTTCAGTGTTATTTATTTTTTACATTAATCTTAATCTTATTTCGGCCAGAGTTCTTTCGTCACACTCCTGTGACCGCATCAGTGGTCCTTTGCTTTCTTCTTTCTTATTTGGGTCTCTCCTTACTAACCGTCAACCATTTTGTATTTCTATACAATAGAAAGAACTCTGGCCGAAATAAGATTAAGATTAATGTAAAAAATAAATAACACTGAAGCAAAGTAACACCAAATATATAGTGCGTGTGTTTTTATTGGCTAAACTGGCAAAATGACCATTCCGAAATACAACAATATCTGTTTCACGACTTCACATAAAAAATCTTGCACAACAAATATATAAACGTAATTTCTTGATGTTATTTTAGATTTAAAATCTTCGCTATACTCCCTCTGTCATAAACCTAATCAATACCTCATATTCATTAGCATAAACTCTAATCCTCATAAATCTATCTTCGATAGGGTAATCAAAGGCATATCTATCCGAATATCGGATCTCTCCGCCACGGAGGAACTTTTCAATAGCCAGACTACATACTATAATCAGGCGCTAGCAGCTAGCGGCTTCTCCTAGCAAAATAAATTCATTGCAAATACAAAGCTTAAAAATACATCTCTCAACTCAACCCTGGGGGTAGAAGGGCACACCCCACCACCGGGCATACAAACACTTCCATTTAGAGTAGACGCACAAAACCCCACGGCTAGAAACCTAAAGGAACCTCTACTAGGGCGCCTACGCCCACCTTGCACTCACCCGTATAACACTCGAACGAGACTCAAACTGATAAATAATACTGAGTCCCTAGGATCTCCTCAAACAGAAAATATCGATTATTCTCCCCCTTTATTACACCCCCATTCGCTTTAAACGTTAATGGCTTAACTAAAACCTCCGTTGCCATTGTAGACTCTAGCTTTCCACGCCACCATAAATACCATTCGATCTTAAACAGATTTACTATAAAGTTATCGTACTCCTCACCGCCCAATATAGATAGAATCTATTGTTGTCTCATCTAATAAGCAAAATCTTCATTCATACTACCTAAATAACACCTACAAGCAGTAGTCTTTTTTGCCGAACCGCTAAGTTACGGGGACATAAACACACCAGCATCGGGGACAAACACACACACACATACACATATATATATATATATATACATATATACGACAGGCTTCTTTCAGTTTCTGTCTACCAAATCCACTCACAAGGCATTGGCCGGCCCGGGGCTATAGCAGAAGACACTTGCCCAAGATGCCACGCAGTGGGACTGAACCCGGAACCATGTTGTTGGTTAGCAAGCTACTTACCACACAGCCACTCCTGTGCCTATACCCACTCCTGCGCCTATAGCCACTCCTGCGCCTATAGCCACTCCTGCGCCTATATAAATATATAAATATAAATATATAATGTAGGTCAGTGTAGCGATAATACTAACACCGATCATGATAGCATATACCACGCCTGTAACCCTAGCTCTATGTCTAGTATAAACCAGGATACGGATATCTTCACTTCCAATGATGGTCGAAGTACGGCCGAGGTGAATGTCACCACTACTACTACTACCACCACCACCACCACCACCACTACTAATAATAATAGTAATAATAAATAAGAAGAAAGAAAGAAATAAAGAAAGAAAGAAAGAAAGAAAGAAAGAAAGAAAGAAAGAAATAGGGGTTGCAATAAGGGTGGAGCACTTGCAGAAAACAGCACTGCTTGAAACCACTCGAATACTCCGAAAGGTGCTCAAAAAATGAGGGGTGTTACCTTAGGTTACTGGCAGTCAACAGCTAGAAGCTGTGCAAAGGCAGTAATAATAATAATAATAATAATAATAATAATAATAATAATCCTTTCTACTATAGGCACAAGGCCTGAAATTTGGGGGAAGGGGACTAGTCGATAACATCGACCCCAGTGTTTCGCTGGTACTTAATTTATCGACTGAAAGGCAAAGTCAATCTCAGCAGCATTTGAACTCAGAACGTAGCGGCAGACGAAATACCGCTAAGCATTTCGTCCGGCGTGCTAACAATTCTGCCAGTTCGCCGCCTTATGTAATAACGGTAATAATGGCAGTAATAAGAACAGAAATAATGTTAATAATAAATCTAATAATAGTAATAATAATAATAATATTGATAGCAACAATAAGAATAAAAATAATATTAATAATAATAGTATTGATAATAACCTCGCCTTAGACACCCACCGCGGTAGAGGAGCTCCTGAAAGTAGCCACTCGAGTGCCACCATCCCTCGAATCTCAGTAGAACCTGTAACATCAACCCCTAACCCCCACCCTATGGACACGGTCGATATGCGTATCAACGATACTAATATGAGCCAACTTCCGAATACTACTCTAGACTGTAACTTGCCCATAAATAGCACAGCATCATTCCAACCCATATCTAACCCATGTAGGCCAGATAAATTCAACTGCAACTGCCGATCTAGGGCCGAATTCCCGCTGCGAGCCCATTGCACTGGATCTTCAATTAATTTTAATCAGAGATATTCCTAATGCACTGGATCTAAAATAAATTTTAAGCAGAGATATTCCTCGCATCTGAATTCTTTTGGATATGATGAACACAGCGAGTCCACTTCCCTAGCCAACCACATACACCACCTGATAAATAGACATGAATTTCCTCCGTTTATTAATACCTATTCCCTCAACATTATCTTTCAAGTACGCTAGCTACACTAATCTTTTTAATTGTTAATTTTTAATTATAACTTTTAATTTTAAGTATACTTCAAATATATTAAAGTGATGCCTTTAGAAATGTATTATTTCTATTTTCGAAATCACTTGAATTATTATGTTTTCAAAAGCGGATAGGCATCGACAGCTAGCAAGCAGTCGATGCCTATCCGACATAATACTCCAGACTGCTGATGAGCAATAACTCTGAAACTAGTCTCTGGTTACTGGCTTTTCAGGATGGAGGTGCTTATCTCCCCTTTGTAAACATAAGAACACAGATAATGTGTCATGGCCAACAGGAAATGGTGTTTCCTAGGGCTAAATAGCAGCATTCTTCCCTTTCATGGGACTGTCGCATTAAGTTGACAACATACCATCACTTTATTGTGCTGCTACTCAGGGATCCTGGGGCGGCGGGAGGGAAGGAAAAATTTCCGGACAAAACGGAAGAACTCCACTCTCCCGTCATAAAGGAGGAAACAAAGAAAACGAAAAACGGGGCATTGCCGGCGGTTGCTAGTACACTGTCGGCATGTCCCGAAACCCTGTTGATGGGAATTGTGCCACCAACAGTGGAAACTGTTGCCACTACCTTTGTGGAGGAGGAATTTGTAATCCTATTCCACAAAGGAGGGACAATTCAAGAATTTGTTAGGAAGTTTAACAAAGAAGGTTGGAGGGGAAGGATTCTAACCTGTACTAAGAACCCTGATTGGCCTCCGCAGGTAGCTGCAGAGGTCGTGTGGGTTTCAAATCTGTGCAAGGTGATAAACTCCTTCCCCGAAGACACATTCCGCTTCATGCTGAAGTGCCCCAACCTAGCACCATCGAGGTGCTTGAGTGAGGCACTGAGCCTGGCCGAGTGCCAGCGGGGCGGAAAATAATTAAGAGGCTTAGTGCCTCGTATTGTTTATTGTTTGTAAGAGGCTCAGCGCCTCAATTTGTAATGGACTATTAAGTCCAATAATTATAAGAACTGAAGTAAGAGGTTTAATACCTCGTTTTGTTTTTTGTTTTATTCTGTGTAAAAAAAAAAGAATGTTTTAGAGAAGCAAAAAATCGGCGGGCGCTTTTTGTCTTCTCCCATCAATATCATTTTTCATCATTCATCTCATCAATGTTTTCGTCCAGCCCGCAAGCTACTCTGTGTCATGCCTTTATGGCAAAATTTTGAAATAAAGTACCTTGCTTACCAACCACATGGTTCCGGATTCAGTTCCACTACATGGCACTCTGAGCAAGTGTCTTTTACTGTAGCCTCGGGCCGACCAAAGCCTGGTGAGTGGATTTGGTAGACGGAAACTGAAAGAATCCCGTCGTATATATATGTGTATATATCTATGTATGTGTTTGTTCTTTATGTCCGTGTTTGTCCCCCACCATCGCTTGACAACCGATGCTGGTGTGTTTACGTCCCCGTAACTTAGCGGTTCGGTAAAAGAGACCGATAGAAAAAATACTAGGCTTACAAAGACTAATATATTTCTAAATCTCTCAGAGAAATTTATGCAGTAGCAGCACGATAAAGTGATAGTATGTTGTCAACTTAATGTGACAGTCCTTGCGCTAAATAACAGTAGCATTCTTCCTTTTTATGGGACTGCCACATTAAGTTAACAACATACTACCACTTTACAAAAAGTAAGTTCTGGGGTCGATTTGTTCGACTGAAGGTGGTGCTCCAGCATGGCCGCAGTCAAATGAGTGAAACAAATAAAAGAATATTTATATATAAATGTGTGTGTGTGTGTGCGCGCGTATGTGTGTGTGTGTGTTATTAGCGAGGGTATTATCAATCCGGGCAAAATACTTTATAAACTCTCTCTTAATACCCCAAGCTAACAGAATTGTTTACATTAGTTAAGAACCTAACCTCGCGTATTCTTGTGGTAGGGTTCGAAGTTATGGTTCATCACCATTCTGTATTGTAAATCTATGGTTGTGCTCCAGTTATACTGTTTTTTACGTAGAGTAATATGCAAGACAAGGCATAAATAATGGTCGTTACATATTTTTTCTTTATTGCAATAAATTTGCCTTACAGCTGTTTCAAGTGGTCATTATAAATTCCTTATTTACTCAAATGGGCCATTGATCGGTTAAGATAAAACGTTAATGTCACTTTCGACATTGTCATATCCGGTTATAATCAGAATGCTACTTTTGTCAAAGTCATTTTTGTTGAAATGACTGACGAAAGTAGCATTAACTTTTTAGGTCATTCAATTTTTCTCAACCGGTCAGTGAAACGATTGAATAAACTTATCAATAACGAACTTATAAGGACTACAAAAAACAGCTGTAAGTCAAATTTACTACAATAAACAAAAATATGTAATGACTATATTCATATCTCGTCTTGTATGTATATATATATATATATATATATATATATATATATATATATATATATATATATATATATTACAGTTCTATATTTAAGAGATGAGGAATTATGCACATTATTACATTTGATGGATATTTGTCCTCGTCTTGTTTTTGTTGTTAACACAACATTTCGGCTAAAATACCCTCTAGCCTTCAGCAGGTGTCTTGGGGGAATTTCGAACCTGGGTTCTCATTCCTAAGGTATTTTTCGATGTTGTTTTTTTGTTGTTGTTATATTATTATTATTATTATTATTATTATTATTATTATTATTATTATTATTATTATTATTATTATTATTATTATTATTTTATGTTTGACTTTTGACTTTTGCTTTACATTTGTACAAGTTGGTTCCAAGTCTCACTCAGAGACCTCAAAAGACAACAAGTTGGAAGTTCTTGTTAGTGTTATGCCTAGGGTGCCATATATTTGGTTTTGTACATAGTGTTGTTTAAGAAACCATAAGAAAATTGTTTGTTTTAAAACTTGAGATTACATAGGAAGTATTTTGCGTAGAATATGAGCAGTTCATATGAGCACTATCTTTTGAATTTCTGCCATTTTGGGGATTTCCTGGTATCTGAGCTAGATAGCAATCAGCCTCTTTTGCTATCATTCCCAGGGCACCTATGACAACAGGTATTGTTTTAGTCTTCAGGTTCCACATTTTGCTAATTTCTATTTCAAGATCTTTATATTTGCTCAGTTTCTGGTAGGTCTTGACAGATACATTTATATCGATTTGGACAGTAATATCAATGAGAAGGCATGATTTTTGTCTGAAGTCTTTCAATATGATGTCTGGCCTATTCGCATATATCTTTCTGTCAGTTTGAATGGTGAAGTTCCAGAGGAGTGAGATATGATCCTTTTCAAGCACTGGAGGCGGTTTGTGTTCCCACCAGTTCATTATTATTATTATTATTATTATTATTCAGGCTTCTTACCACACAGCCACGCCTGCGCCTATATATGTGTGTGGGGGGGGGGTGTACGACAGGCTTTTTTTCATTTTTCATCTATCAAATCTACTCACAGAACTTTGGTCGACTCAGTGCTGTAGTAGACGGCACCTGTACAAGGTGTCACGCAGTGGAAGTGAACCTGGAGCCATGTGGTTGGGAAGCAACCTTCTTACCACACCTCCACGCCGGCGCCCGTTAGAATGTCTACTTCTGATATCACTTTACCGTTTCGCATGATTTCTCATTGACGTCAGAGATTCTACGGTGATGGTTCCTCTTCGTAACATACTGAAGTTTCCACGTCAAAGGAACTGACTCGGTACAGGACCATAATATCAATCAGTGTTTTTCCAACAACAACTGTGACCAACTTTTTGAACTCAAAATTACATCTGGGTGGATGGATGGAATAAATGGAAGGTTGGTGGGTGGATGGATGGATGGGTGGATGGATGGATGGATGGGTAGGTGGGTGGGTGGGCAGACAGACAGGTAGATGAATGGTTGGAGGGATGGAAGGACGGATGGACGAATGGGCGAACGGATGAATGGATGGATGGATGGGTGGATGGATGGATGGATGGATGGATAGGAAGGCAGACAGACGGGTAGATGAATGGGTGGAGGGATAGAGGGACGGATGAAATAGATGGATGGATGCATGGATGGACAGATGGTGAATTGGATTATGGAGTAGCTAGATTAATGGATGACTAAGTCATCGGGTGAATATTAGGGTGGATGGTTGAGTGGTTGTGTGGATGGATAAATGGATAGATGGGTAGATGGATAGGTGGGTGGGTAGTTAAGTGGCCGACTGGATGTTGGGTGGATGGATAGATTGATAGATGAATGAATGGATGGGTATATGACTGGCGCGTCGGGTGGAATGGGTAGGTAGATAGGTGGGTGGAAGGATGAATGAATGGATGAGCAGATGGGTGCATGTATAGGTGTACAACTGGTTCGTCAGCTGGATGGGTAGGTTAGGTTGGATGGATGGATGGCTAAGTAGAATAAAGAAGAAGGGAAGGAAGAAAGTAAAATATCTAACTGGGTGGGATTGGGGTTAAGAAAGAATTAAGAATCACTTCGGGAAATAAAAATAATTTTAAAGGATTTTTTGGTCAACACTGTATGGAATCGAACCCCGACAGAGTGGTAGAATAGGTAGGGCGTCGAACACACTACCGTGTAGGAAGTAATTATGACTCTTTACGCCTTGATTTCGAATCCTGTCCAGATCAACTGCGATTTTCATCCCACCCGGAATCAATAAAATATATGTAACCTCCAGTGAAGTAATGACGTAATTGACATAAACGATTGTAACCTTCTTTTCAGACATTTTAGAGTGGGGGGGGTCTCTTGTGCCTATATTACAAATCACTGTTGTGTAGAAATCGATATTCTATAGAAATGGATATTGACCAGAGATATCTCTGTCTCATAGAGCATCTCTTCCTGTCTCTTCAGCATCTTTCTCTCCCCCCTCTCTCTCTCTCTCTCTCTCTCTCTCTCTCTATCTATCTATCTATCTATCTATCTATCTCTAATCAATATCCTATTATTTGCGTCTTAATTTCTGGTTCCACCCTACAGTATTAATACAGTTGGCCATTTTTAAAGTATATATACAGATTATCTTTATACACATACATATATACACGCGCGCACACACATATATGTGTGTGTGTGTGCTGCGTCTTCATGAGTGTGTGTGTGTGCGTGTGTGTGTGTGCGTGCGTGTGCGTGTGTGTGTGTATTCACATTCTTGTTTCCTATAAAAGACCTTGCAGTATTTAAATTTATTTCAATCTTGACTCACATACATACATACATGCGTACGTACGTACGTATGTATGCATGTATGTATGTATGTATGTATGTATGTATGTATGTATGTATGTATGTATGTATGTATGTATGTGTATGTATATATGTGTGTGTATATCTATATATATATATATATATATATACATATGTGTATATATGTATATATATATATATATATATATATATATAAATATATATATATATAATATATATATATATATGTATGTATGTATGTATGTATATATATATGTAGTATGTATGTATGTATGTATATAGATAGATAGATAGATAGATAGATAGACAGACAGACAGCGATAGATAGATAGATAGATAGATAGATAGATAGATAGACAGACAGACAGCGATAGATAGATAGACAGATAGATAGACAGACAGACAGCGATAGATAGATAGATAGATAGATAGATAGATAGATAGATAGATAGATAGATAGATAGATAGATAGATAGATAGATAGATATTGTTATTTCTAAATCTCTCAAAGAGAGATATATTCAGTAACAGTTCTTTAAAGTAAAGACTATTTGCCAAAATAATGTAGCAGTCCTGGATGGGACGGATGTTACTGCTGTATAGTCCCAAGAAACATCGTTTCCAGCTGACTATTCGACACAATATCTGTGTCCTTATATTTTCGAACAAGGAGTCCAGCACTCCCATCCAGCCCATTGTGCTTTGTGCTGGATGAGCATTCTGGACTCCTTTATATACACACACACACACACACACACACACACACACACACACACATATATATATATATATATATATATGCATATATATAGAGAGAGATATGCATATATATATGCATATATGGCTACAGGACGTCACCAACAGTAAACAACATGAAGTACGAAAACAAATCAGTTGAATACGCAAACAATGAGAGAAACAAATGGTAAACAGGACAAGTAACATAAAGAACGACCCTTCATCAGTTGTTGGCTGCCTACTCTTACACACACACACGCACGCACATACGCACATGCACACACACACACACACACACACACACACACACACACACACACACACACACACACACACACAACACACGAACACACACACATATATATATATTGAGTACTAGAGAGTTGTCACTATACTTTTAAATCAATAAGACAAGACCTGATGAGTGACTTGATTAGGTGTTATCTTAGCTCGCGTGTGAAACTGATAGATAAAATTGACTGAAATAGTTATATATAACTATATGGTATAAATGTTAATATACATATACATTTATAAGTGTATACGTATTCACCAAAATCATTAAATAAATCAATATGTTTTCACTATCGCAAATGTGCAATGCTCTTATTTTTATGAGTTGGAAGTATACACAACATATCTCGCTTGCTTTTGTTATTCTTCTGTAACATAATAAAGATATAAATTTTATAGTATTCTCCTTTTGAAAACCGTAAATAGATGTCTTTTAAGAACGTTTTCCACGTTATATTCCGCTAAAATATTTCACGATTCGTTCTACAGAATATTCAGTATTTCAAACTATCGACATTTTGAATTTCAGGTCTATGAATTCGGTCTTCCAGGGTTCAGTTCTTGCATCCGACCCACTGATCGACACATACATACATACATACATACATACATACATACATACATACATACATACATACATGCATACATGCATACATACATACATACATACAACATACATACATACATACATACATACATACATACGCTGAACTATTGAGAAATCTGCAGTTACTCTATCCAGATTACAAGTTCAGGTTTATACCTGTAATTATTGGGATACTGGGATATGTAACACACTGCCTAAATACCAATCTTGAGAAATTAGGCTTCTCAAAAACAGAAAGGAGAAAGCTAATTCGAAGGCTACAGATCCAATCCATCACTGGAACTGTAAAAACCTATAAAACTTTCCAGAAGTTTATCATTTAAGTATATATGAGTATGTCTAGATATGCAACTATATGCACGAAAATACATACATAAAACAAAACACAAATCTGCACATACACATACATGCGTACATACATACATACATACATACATACATACATACATACATACATACATACATACATACATACATACATACCCTAAACCTAAAGTTCCAGTGAGAATAGTCCATAGCTGACCTGACTTCATCGTGGGCCACTATCATGAAATTAAACACAAAGAGTTATTGTATTATCACCGATAGTATACAATATCGCAAAGGCATATTCCAAGGAGACAGCCTCCCTGTGATGTTGTTTATGCTTTCTGTTAAGGAAGTCTGAAGTTGTTTATGCTTTCATGTTAAGGAAGTCTGAAGGACATCTCACTGGTTCACAAGGAAACAGAAATACCATAATTACACAATTCTTTCTTTGTGGATGATTTAAAACTTTATGCAAAGAATATGCATGAGGGAAAAAGAGCCTTGACCTAGTTACAACATTCTCAAAGGATGTAGGATTGGAGTTTAGTCAGTATAAACGTTGTTATATGGTTGTGAAAAGTGGGGAAAACTATAAACCAGGCTATTAGCATCTCCATCAATGATTTGACTGTTTCACCTGTTTGTGACGAGGAATATTACAGGTATCTAAGGGTGGCTGAAAATATAGCTTACAATGGCACCTGTAACAAAATACGTGTCACTAAAGAATAATACAGCCGAATAAAGAAAATTTGGACCTCAGAACTTTCTGCATTCAATAAAACAGTGGTCCACAATGTGTTTGCTGTGCCAGTACTTTTACCAACATTTGGGCTGCTTGATTGGACGCTTGATGAGATCCGAGCCATTGATGTGAAAACCTGAAAAATAACAAGCACACATAATTTCCACATAAACAGTGGCGTAAACCGCCTCTACCTAAAACGTAAACAAGGTGACAGAGGCTTAAGATCGATCCAAGATGCCTTTGAATGCCGCATCATATCCTTTCGGCCACATCTTTTAACCACCAAGCATCGATGTGCATCCCTTGACCAAGTTTGCATAACATCATAAGACTTGGAAGGCAGCTCCTTGAGCAACATTCTTTGTCTGATAACCTAGAATACATGCCCAAAGAAGTCGCACGACTCTACCGCAACATATCAGATGAAATGATGAGCCTATATGAGCAGAAGACTATGCATGGACATGTTAGTAGAAAGCTCCGAGATGATAGTAGCATCGATCATCAAAGCAGTTTATCATGGACTAATAGCCGGATTACTACCTCCCACTTTGAAGGGTATGCGTTTGCAATCCAGGAATAGGAAATATCAACAAAGTACCTGATGCACAAAAGGGATAGAGATGCAGGAAAAACCGTAAAATGTGACAACTGATGCAAACTTTGTGGAGTTCACACTGAAGATATCACTCACATCATAAGCAGTTGTCTGAAAATGTCATCACGGTGATGAGAGATGTTGTAGCTAGGACACTCTATTATGAAATCCGTCGGAAGAATAATGCCTAGGACAAAGAAATAAAAACCCACAATATGGTAGAAACCATAGCCACTCATAATAAAAAGGATTACTGGCGGAATGTACCATTGAAGATCTCAATAAAATTTAAGCACAACAGACCTGATATAATGATTTGGAATAGAGAAGAGAAACTATGGCGCAGTTGCGGAAATTAGCTGCCCAGCGGATGTTAAAATAAAGATGAAGATCAGTTCAAAAGAGAACACCTATGCTGAACTACTGAAAAATCTGCAGTTACTCTATCCAGATTACAAATCCAGGTTTATACCTGCAATTATTGGTGTCCTGGGATACGAAACTCGCTGCCTAAATACCAATCTTGAGAAATTAGGCTTCTGAAAATCAGAAAAGAGAAAGCTAATTCGAAGACTACAGATCCAATCCATCACTGGAACTGTAAAAATCTGTAAAACTTTCCAGAAGTTTATCATTTAAATGCTAGTAAAACTTACCCCTTACATTTTGTTGCAAAACCCTTATTGTTATAATTATATAAAAAAAACTTTTTGTATAAGTTTTTACCGAATATGGTCCTTTTCCATACCGAAAAACTACTAGGTGAAATTTGTTGATTTTATTAAATTAATTATCTTTCACCCTATATCTGTAATGTATATATATATATATATATATAATACATATAACAAAGTGAAGTTGTAAGGTACCGCACGAGCGAAAATATATATGAAAGAAGGTTTGAAAATGCAATTTTAAAAGATGTTTATTCACTTGACTCGTTTCACTTTTTTAGAAAAAGATTGTCAAAAGTAAAATATAAAAAGCTTTGTATAAGCTTTGATGTGTTAAGTACTGGTTGTCACAAAAGTATATATGTATATATATTTTTTGATATTTTTGTGACAACCAGTACTTAACACAACAAAGCTTATACAAAGCTTTACATTTTACTTTTGACAATCTTTTTCTAAAACAGTGAAACCGGTCAAGTGAATAAACATCTTTAAAATTGCATTTTCAAACCTTCTTTCATATATATATATATGTGTGTGTGTATATAATATATGCATGTGTATATGCATATATGTATGTGTGCGTACCTGTGTTTGGTTTATCCACTTCTACTGCTTGACAACCGGTGTTGGTTTGTGCCTCGTAACTGAGCGGTTCAGCAAAAGTATCGATGGAATAAGTACTAAACTTGAAAGACAAAAAGTATTCTGATCGATTTGTTCGACTAACCCTTCAATGCTGTGCTCCAGCTTGGCCGCAAGTCCATTAACTGAAACAATAAGAAAATATGAGATTTAAGATATCTCTTTGTTCGAACTATTGTCTATGAAAATTTATGTTCTGCTGAGGAATTACTAATGTCTCTTTTCTCGAATCGCTTTCTCAGTCTTTTCTGAAGACATGTTCGATCCAGTTTGCAACGTTTGCGTCTTATTTCGTCACTGATCCTGTCGATGTCCGTTGGTGTTGCAGTTATGTCATTTCGGACTCTTTGTAGCCTCTTGATGTCCATTGTTTTTTCGTCATTGTTTTGTCCCTTTCCAGTTTTCACATCCGTGGAGTAATGTTGATCGGACCAACGTCTTGAACAGCTTCAGCTTCGTTTTGTGGCCTATACTTCTGTTTCTCCATACCTTTGTTAGATTCCAGAAACAGCATGGCGAAGGACCGTTGGCAAAGAAAGCTAGAATGAGACCAGAACAGTGGCAGAAAACAGAGGGAGATCGTGTCACGGTTTTATGTGCCTCGTGGCACACAGGGAGCTAACTAGCTAACTTATCTCGAAGTTGGCTGTCTAAGCATGTCATGAGTTCCATTTTCAGAAACAGGACGAGTTTAATTTCCTAATCGGTGTGTTCAGATATCTTTGTTTGCAATGGCATATTCTGTTGTTTTAAGTATCTTAACTTATTGTTGAATGTTTATTCGACGATTTGTGGTATTAAGTCTCGGATTTAATCAGCTGGATTGTGTTGCGTTTGGCACATACGTGCACGCAGGCACGCGCGCGCGCGCACACAGACACACACAAACACACACACGTCATATTCATGTGTGTATGCATATTTGTATATAGACATAGATAAATATACATATATGTATGCATGTATATATATATATGTGTGTGTATTTATTAAATATAGTATGTATGTATGTGTAATGTGTGTGTATACATATATATTGTTAATATATGCATATAAATACATATATATATATATATATATGTATGTATATATATATATATATAGTAGTATGTATGTATGTATATATAGATATATATATTATGTTATGTAATGTATCTATATATATATATTATAATATGTGTGGTGTGTGTGGTGGTGTACGTATGTATATTATATATATATATTTAATATATATATATATATATATATTATATATGTAAATATGTATGTATATATGTATATATATGTATATATATATATATATGCTTGCATGTTTCAATATACTTGTGTGTCAAGAACACAAGATATAGATTTAAGTCGCCAGTAATTGTTATACACAAGAATCTTAAATGACAACCTCTGTGCAGGTTTGCGGGAATACTACGTAACTACGGTCATAAAAGCGTGTGTGAATCTCTGACTGTGTGTGTGTATGTGTGTGTGTATGTGTGTGTGTGTGTGTGTGTCTGTATCTGTGTGTGTGTGTGTGTGTGTCTGTATCTGTGTGTGTGTGTGTGTGTGTGTGTGTGTGTGTGTGTGTGTGTGTGTGTGTGTGTGTGTGTGTATTATAGGCTGCTACACGTTCCGTGTGTGAATATTGTAGTATTTGTTATCGTGGTTTTCCGTCCTACCCAGCATCTGAAGTGTGACCTTAAAGAACAGTAAGACTTTAATAAATAAAGGATTTGTTCACTTATACATTTGTACATGATCTTATCGCGTAAGAAAACAAGCTGAAAATTCCTTTTGCACTAATACATTCTAGGTCACTTCTAGATCGACTCATGGACCTCACTTTTAACATATATATATATATATATACCTCTGGAGAAGGAGACGAGGGTAGGGTTGCATGTAAGTATCAGTGTGTGTACGTGTGTGTGTGTGTGTGTGTGTGTGTGTGCGTGTGTGTGTGTGTGTGTGTGAGCGCGTGTTTAATGGCTGCTGTTGCTTCCCGGCCATTTGTGATGATAAAAAGTTAAGAACATACACACAAATATAAAGACGTGGGTGAGTATGTGTGTGTATGTGTCCGTGTGTATATATGTATATATATACGTGTATGCATGTATGTAGGGATTTATATATGTGATTATGTATGTATACATGTATGCATATGTGCACGTATATATGTATATATGTATATGTATGTATATGTATGTATGTATGTATGTATGTATTGTATGTATGTATGTATATGCAGACACACACACATATATATATATACACACGCACACACACACACACATGACAGAAGTAAATAAACACCCCATAAAACATCGTTTCATGTTTATTTTAACTTGTGAAGGCTTATATCTCTTGTTAATTGACATTTTTATGTTTCAGGTTCTATATGTGACTGTTTAATTATGCCATGTACAAAAGAAGCCTTGGACCCGTCTGAGTTGCAAAGCGGTCGTATTGTGGGTTATTCTGAAGTGGACAGCGTAAAATCGCAGAAAACCTTTGGATCCCGCTTTCTACAATTAATAGAGTGATTCTGCAGTTTACCAGAGAGAGGAAGGAGTCCACATCACCTCGCCCAGAACAACCGGGCCCTCTGACAGGACCCTTCTCTTTGCTAAGAGAGATGTGGAGGATAGTCCTCATTGCAAGGCCTCTGACATAGCAGAACAAGTTGAAGCCAGTCCCAAAACAGCTGTCAGGTATCTTCACAAACTTGGTTTCTATGGCAGAGCAGCAAGAAGAAAGCACTTCTTCGACCAGCCAACATCAAGTGGAGAAAAGATTGGGCCAGTGAGATGGTGGAGAGGTCACTAGCGTTTTGGGACACTGTCATATTCTCTGATGAGTCCAGATTTGCTGTTGCATTTCCTGACAGTGGTCGAGTGTGGGTCTGGAGACTCTGTAATCAAGAATTTGATGTGAAAATATTGCAGCCGCTAATGACACACGATAACTAT
>NC_042998.1:69216278-69236278 GCF_006345805.1 Octopus sinensis | reverse complement strand
TGTATTGCCTGTGAAACTTTTGTATCATCTGCATAACTTGTGATCGTGGCTCTCTGCGTGGCTGAGGGCATGTCTGAGAGGGCCATTATGAACAGTAGTGGTCCCAGAACAGTGCCCTGCGGAACACCATTGTGTGTTAATGGAGGTGGCCCCATTGGCTACTACCACCTGACTTCTATCCTTCAGAAAGTCATGAAGCCATTCTCCCAGTTTTCCAACTATGTTGAGATCACGCAGTTTGTGACATATCATTCCATGATCGACTTTATCAAAGGCCTTTGCAAAGTCGAGATATATCACTTCCACATTTGAGTGGTTGAGCAGCCGTTTCAGCACCCAGTCATAGTGTTGTAGGAGCTGAGTTAAACAGCTTCTCCCTGGTCGGAAACCATGTTGGGTGTCGGGCAGCAAGTCATTCTCTTCAAGGAAGGTGATCAGCTTCCTTCTGACTATTCGTTCCATGACCTTGCTGATGTGTGAGGTCAGAGAGATAGGTCTATAGTTCTTGGCTTCCGCTCTGCTACCTCCTTTATGAATGGGGCATATTTTACCTTCCTTCAGTTTTCCTGGAAGTTTGCCAGCTGCAAGGAAGCTCTGAAAGAGGAACTGCAGTGGTCTTGCTAGGACTCTCTTACATGCTTTTAGGATTGCCGGGAATCCATCGGGGCCAGTAGCTGAGTCTGTTTTCATTTCATCTATAGCCTTGGTTACATCGTCTTCCTTTATATCGATGTAATCTATCGTCGCCGCCTCTGATTTTATATCTGCAGTGGTAAAAAAGTCAGTTGGATTGGTGATTTGGAGATGCCCAAGGGTGGAGTGAAAACACTCTTGAATTGCTCATTCAGTATTTCACTTACCCTCATTGGTTTTCCTGTAAGTGTGCCATCCTTTTCGAGGAGTGGCCCTATTCTACAGTGCACTGTAGCTGTTTCTTGGCATACCTGTAGAAAGCTCTGGGGTTAGATTTTATGTTTTCTATAGCCCAGGCTTCTTTGTCTGCTCTTTCTTTTTCATGGGAGAGTTGCAGACATTTTCGATTTCCAACAGTTTTATTTTTAGGCGGGACTTTTCACTGCTTTCAATCTGTTTGTTTAGGCGATTTGAAAATTTCGTACGCCGTCTCATTAAAATTTTCCTCTCTCTGGGGATTTTGTTCTTGTGTACAGTGGCCTTTCTCTCTGGGACACATTTGTAGCATATGGCTTGCATTACAGACATGAATTGTTGAAGTTTCACGTCGATGTCTGGCGAGGAGAGACATTTAGGCCAGTTTTGTTTGAGGATCTCTTTCTCAATTTGTTTCCAGTTTGCCTTATGGTAGTTCAAGCTGGAAAGATTTTGAGGGTTTCTTGTAGGCTGCATGTCCGTGCTCTCTTTGGCCCGTACATGGTCAGCTCTATCATGTTGTGATCCGAGAGTAGTGTCGGTGTCACTTTCACATTATGGATGAGATCCATGTCATTTGTGAAGCAGAGATCCAGTGTGTTACCTGCCCTGGTTGGTTGGAGTATTACCTGCTCCATGTACAGGGTGTTGATGAGGTTCAGGAGGGACCTCGCCTGTCCTCGTTCACATCTTGTCATTCCTGGGAGAGAAAGGCCCTCGGGCCATCTGACATTGGGCAGATTGAAGTCTCCCATAAGAAGCACACCTATGTGTTGTTCTAATGTGGTTAGAATTTCTTCTTCTATTTTTATAAGGCAGTCTTCAAACTTGCCCACATGGCTTGGGGCATCTGGAGGGCGATATGTAGCACACACAACTACATCAAGTTGCCTAATATGTACAATTAGTGTGTCACACACACCGATTTGAGTATGACAAGAGGACCTGGGGTGTTGGGTCCTCACGATGTACATAGCAACACCCTCCATGACTCCTTTCTTTCCTGTCGGTCCGTAGTACAGCATACTGTGGTATGTGTAACTCCGCATCTGCTATGTCCGGTTTCAGGTGCGTTTCTGTAAGTGCTATGCATAAGGCTTGATTGCATGCAACAAAGTCTCTCAGGAACGGGATCTTCGTCCTGTTACTGAGTGTTTGCAGTCCTCTGATGTTCAGTAGGAGTATCAAGGTGAGGTGTACGTTGTTGCCGGCGGTGTCCATCCTGTGTCTGTTTGCTGTGGTGGTCTGGTATATAGTGGGTAGTCCCACCTGCGGGCTTGGGTTTGATGAAGCCAGGTCAGCTGCTGTACAATCTTTTGTGCCATGCACAAAAAAGATTGTTGCTCAGCAGCTGCTCTTTCGACAACATCATGTTGGCTGTTTGTGGCGCGCACAACATCTGCGTACCTCCGCTTTGGGGCAGGTGGTGCGTAGTCCATCCCTTTTCTTTGTGTTGATGGTTTGTCCATCTGCCTCGTGTCTCTGTGGCAGGGTCCCCGATGTGCAAAGCAGCAGCCTGCACCTTCCTTTCCGTGCCAGCAGGAACCTCTCAGGTAGAACATACACACCCGTGTGCGCTGTTTGGTTCCATCCTTTGCGGTTCCACTTCTATTCCTGGTTGTTTCACTCTTTGGTCCTGCTTGAGCTTTTTCTTTTCCTTTAGCTCTTCCAGTCCTTCTTTTAGTTCTTCTTCCTCCTCTACCTCTTCACCGGGTTCTCCGTCTCCATGGCTCTTGCTGCCGGTTGGAGAACTTGCACCTGGGTTCACTTCCCGGGCAGGTTTCTCATTCAAAACCTCCTCCGGGCGTCCACCAGGTGGGGGTGAACTTCTTTCATCGTCTCCATTCTTGCCATCTTTGCCCCGCTCGTTCTCAAAGATGGCATCAAGTGCGCCAATGTGCGACCGTATAAGCGCATATGAGCGCACGAATTCCTGTCTCTTTCGCTCCATCTGAGCCGCTGTCCTCTTGTAGCCTCTGCTCTTCAGCGCAGCCGCAATCACCTCGCTAGGGCTATCTCCGCCGGCGCACTCCTATGCTCGTACGAATAAATCCAGCTCGTCACATCTCCATGCTCTGGACATGCTGGATAATCCGTCTATCCGTTTATCTATCTAATTATGTTCGAGAGAAGACAGGAAGATATTAAGGCTAATTAGAAGATAGAGTACTTGAAAAAGAAATATTAACAATATTAAAGTTTGTGTAAAAACGTTATTTGGGTAAAAACGTTTTTAATCTTAAGGCTAATTAGGAGATAGAGTATCTGAAAATATATTAGCAATATTAATTTATATTAGAGTGTGGGTAAAAAAAAAACGTTATTTAATCTTAAGGCTAATTTGGAGATAGAGTATCTGAAAATATATTAGCAATATTAATATTATATTAGAGTGTGGGTAATATTAAACGTTATTTAATTTAATCTTAGGCTAATTAGAAGACAGAGTATCTGAAAAATTATATATACAATATTAAGCAATATTAACCGTTATTTAATTTAATCTTAAGGCTAATTAGACGTTATTAATATTAAACGTTATTTAATTTAATCTTAAGGCTAATTAGAAGATAGAGTATCTGAAAATATATTAGCAATATTAATATTATATTAGAGTGTGGATAAAAACGTTATTTAATCTTAAGGCTAATCAGGAGATAGAGTATCTGAAAATATATTAGCAATGTTAATATTATATTAGAGTGTGGGTAATATTAAACGTTATTTAATTTAATCTTAAGGCTAATTAGAAGATAGAGTATCTGAAGAATTATTAACAATATTAAAACAATATTAAACGTTATTTAATTTAATCTTAAGGCTAATTAACAATATTAAACAATATTAAACGTTATTTAATTTAATCCTAAGGCTAATTAACAATAGTTATTAACAATATTAAACAATATTAAACGTTATTTAATTTAATCTTAAGGCTAATTAACAGTAATTATTAACAATATTAAACAATATTAAACGTTATTTAATTTAATCCTAAGGCTAATTAACAATAATTATTAACAATATTAAACGTTATTTAATTTAATCCTAAGGCTAATTAGACGTTATTAATATTAAACGTTATTTAATTTAATCTTAAGGCTAATTAGAAGATAGAGTATCTGAAAAATATATATAATACGCTGCAAAAAATACTTTTCAGAATTTTCAACTCATGCGTATCTCATACAAATATAAAATCTACATACGGATTTGCTATACTGGAGAACAGCTTGGATTTTAATTCTCTCTCTCTCTCTCTCTCTCTCTCTCTCTCTCTCTCTCTCTCTCTCTCTCTCTCTCTCTCTCTCTCTCTCTGTCTCACTCTGTATATTATATATATATATATATATATATATATATATATATATATATATATATATATATATATATATATATATTTATTTATATATATACATACATACATTTATATGTGTCTGTGCGCGCGCAAACACACACACTAGTATCGAACAATACAAATGAGTGACCAGCACCGCTAGTGGCTGTGTGGTAAGTAGCTTGCTTACCAACCACATGGAAACTCTATAGGAATTATACAAACAGGGCTCCTGTACTATAGCAAGGCATTTGTATAGGATCACTGAAACTAGATCAGGCACGCAACCATTCTCGTCCCCACCATCGACAACAGAAAAACAGAATTTTTTTTTTCAACTTTCTTGGAAGCGAAACAGACCCGATGAATATATGAAGATGGGGATAGCTCAATGCAACCTCAAACCAAAAATACTGCTATTGTAATTTATATATGTATATGTGTTGATATATATATAAATGTTTTTATACACACACACACACACACACAAACACACACACACATATATATAAACAAAAGACTGGGAAAAGTTTTGGAATTATTTAATTATTTATTACTCTGCAGAAAATAAATATTTTCCAGCGTTTTCAACTCTTATGCTTGCCTCACGCAAATATAACATCGACATACGGATTTGGAATACTGAATGAAGCAGATTTGCTGGATAAGGACAGAACTTAGATTTTAACCTTTTCTACATTATATATATATATATATATATATATATATATATATATATATATATATATATATATATAGTTAATCCAAACAAGAAAACACAAAAAAACAAAAAACACACAACAACGCGAGGACGTGGAACAAATAAAGTATTATTGGACGCTCAGGAAAGAAGGGAAGAAGAAGGCAAATAAGAAAATGGAGAGAATATAAAATTGACAAACATCAGCCAGTAAATATTCCATTATACGAGGGTGAGTCAAAACGTAATGCCATTTTGTTTAGGACAGGTATAATTTCCAACACAGGGACATGTATCATACATCAAAATGAAGCTGGTCCTCTGTGGATCATATCACTACTTCTCAACATAGCCACCGTTTCTCTCAATAGCAATGTTCCACATTCGAATGAGAGCATGTAACCCTGCCCCGTAAAATTCTGTTGACTGTTCTTTGAGCCACTTCTTCACTATAGTTTTCACTTCCTCGTCACTGGACTCTCATCTCTTCGGCCCCATGAAAGAGGGTTTGAGAGGCAAATATTATTCCAGTGACGAGGAAGTGAAAACTAGTGAAGAAGTGGCTCAAAGAACAGTCAACAGAATTTTACGGGGCAGGGATACATGCTCTCATTTGAAAGTGGAACATTGCTATTGACAGAAACGGTGACTATGTTGAGAAGTATGGATGTGATCCACAGAGGACCAGCTTCATTTTGATGTAGAATACATGTTCCTGTGTTGATAATTATACCTGTCCTTAGCAAAATGGCATTACTTTTTGACTCATCCTCGTATCTATTTATTAAATGATAGCAAACAGGTGTTTAAGTGGTACAAGTAAACGAATGAGATCAGCCAACAAATATGTAAACAGATATATATATATATATATATATATATATATATATATAGAGAGAGAGAGAGAGAGAAAGAGAGAGAGAGAGAGAGAGATGAATGAATAATAACAGATGGGTGTACAGACACAAATCGCTTACAGCCGTTTCTACCATGAGGCCTCAGAATCTTCCAAGTCATCTTCACGTCAGTGATATACAGGGATGAACAACCATTGGACAGAAACTTGGTAATGGTTGAGCCTCAAGGCTTCTTCAGAGAGTACAAATGTTAGGAAACTAACATGTGGGAAATTTAGTTAGAATGATAGAGTAGGGTAAATAAGATAAGATAGAGTAAAATAGGTAAAAATGAAAAATAATGTAATGTAGTAGACATGGTAAGGAAAAGTAAGAACTTCATTTTAAGGTGTTATTATAAGTGGTAAGTAAAGTCACTCTCAGGCTGCGGAAAGACGATGCAAACTGTAGGCTATGGATATATCTCCTGAGAGTGACTTTACTTACTACACTGAGGTGATGAGGATGACTTGGTAGATTCTGGGGCCTCATGGTAGAAACGGCCGTAAGTGATTTGTATCTGTACACCCATCTGTTATTATTCATTCATCTTTCTCTCTATATATATCTATTTACGTATTTATTGGCTGATGTCATTCGTTTACTTGTACCACTTAAACTCGTGTTTATTATAATTTAATAAATAGATATGATGTAATGTTTACTGGCTGATGTTTGTCGATTTTATATCTCCTCCATTTTCTTATTTGTCTTATAAATCCTAGGTAAATTTCCAATTTACCCCCACCCATACTTAGTATTCAATTGCAATATTGCCATGCAATAGTAAGCACTTGGTTAAAAATATGTAGGTACACATCCAGTAGTATACTGGATATTTGATATCCCTTACATACGCCGGATATAAAGGAAAGTGAATATTTTACGGCAGTTTTCGATAATGAGGGTGTAAAATTTCATTGTTATTTAGAATAAAGATAAGCATAAAAATTACCCTTAAGAAAGAAAGGTATTTTTTGTACAAAGCCCAGAATTTCGGGGGAAGAGGTAGTATTTCACTAGTACTTAACTTATCCCGAAAGGGGATTTGAACTCAGAATGTTAGCTTGTCAACGTCCCCGTACTTAGCGGTTGGATAGAATAAATACCAGATTTTAGAAAATAAGGTGTGGGGTCGTCGTGTTGGATTAAATTCTTCAACAAGTAAAAGAAAAAGAAGATACAGGCGCAGGAGTGGCTGTGTGGTGAGTAGCTTGCTTCCCAACCACATGATTTCGGGTTCAGTCCCACTGCGTGGCACCTTGGGCAAGTGTCTTTTATTATAGCCTCAGGCCGACCAAAGCTTTGTGAGTGGATTTGGTAGACGGAAACTGAAAGAAGCCCGTCGTATATGTGTATATACATGTATGTGTGTGTCTATTTTTGTCCCCTCAACATTGCTTGACAATCGATGCTGGTGTGTTTACGTCCCCGTAACCTAGCGATTCGGCAAAAGAGGCCGATAGAATAAGTACTAGTCTTACAAAGAATAAGTCCTGAGATCGATTTGCTCGACTAAAGGCGGTGCTCCAGCATGGCCACAGTCAAATGACTGAACAAGTAAAAGAGTAAAGAGATATATATAAATAATTGTCTATTTGGATGTTTTGCGTTCTTGTTCCATTTTGTATTCCATATATATATATATATATATATATATATATATATATATATATATATATATATATATACTAGCAGCATCGCCCGGCGTTGCTCAGGTTTGGAAGGGAAATAACTATAAAGCATTTTTAGAGAGTTATAGCCAAAAAATAGCAAAAAAATAGAAAAAAATGATGGTAAATTTTTTTTTTAGTTAAAAAAGGTGGAGTTGCGTCCCCTAGACAGTTTGCGGTTTGTGTTTCTGATTCTTGACCCCATGTCGAATTTATCGATTTTTTTCAGAACTGGGGGAACTTTTCAAAATTTTCGCTGCGTTAGTTTTGAATTATGACATTGGGCTATGTATGTGTCAAGTTTCATCAGAATCGGTTGAAAGCCGTGGTCAGGGTGAGGGTACAAGCAAACAGACACACAGAAAACGCACAGACAAACTGCCGTTTACATATATATATATATATATATATATATATATATATACATACGCCGTCTCTCGACCTGCTAAAATGGCAACTAGTACTCCCTCAAATCACTTTCTATGGCCTGAACAAAGGAAGAATAACGTAGAATAAGCACTGCAGCGTAAGTAGTCGTCACTTGCGAGCGAGTATGGTTTGGTAACATGTATCATGCTTTGGTTGGTTGCTTTTAGGTGACTATGTAGTCGCATGTGAAGGTGCGTGGCCTAGTTACAGCGTTGTGCATACGATCGCGAGATCTTGGTTTCGATTTCCAGATCGGGTTGTGTGTTGAGCAAAAACACTTCATTTTACGTTGTTCCAATCCACTTAGCTGTAGATGTAACCTTACAAGGGACAGGCGTCCTGTTCAGGGAAGATACTGTGATCTCGGTGATACGCCATGGAAACTGGGGAAACCGGCCCTAAGAGTCCTAGGGCTTGAGACAGTAGCGTTTAAGGGGTAGGAAGTGATGATGATGATAGTTGTGTGCAGATATAGATGTTCGGCTGGCTGAAGAAGGGTCAAAATCCAAGACGTGATTGCCGCAGGGAGAGGCGATCGAACCCGCCACTGGCTGGTAGACGACATCGTCATAAATGAGATTGGCACGGATGGAATACTTTTCATTGTTGGTCTATTCGATCAACATCGAACGAAACTTAAAACAATTACTACTTCTACTACTACCACCACCATCACTACTACCTCAACCACCACCACTTCTACAACTACCACCACCACCACCATTACTACTTCTTACTGTCAACACCAACCCCCACCGCCCCTCCCACTTCAACGAGGTGTGTCTAATAACTATAAAGTCATAATAGCAAATATAAATGTGTAAGGTGAGCTGCGCCAAGACACGCTGTCCTGCTTTGTTGTTAAAGGATTGAAGATATTTCAATTTCAAGGCCACCACTTATTAAAAGGTTGTAAAAAAAATATGCGAGCTATATTTTTGAGCCGTAAACATATCTGTAAGTACAATGGTTAAGTTAATGTTAGTATATTTATTATAAGGAGTATTAAACGGTTGGCTGAGTGAAAGGAAAATAAAAATGCATTAATTTATATTTTACGCATTTCCGGTTTTTCTTTTTTTTTTTCGGATATATTTCTGTCTATTTTTCACTTCATCAATGAATGAGATCTTTCGCCATGGTGGGGTAAAACTCAAACTAACAGAAACACCGCCCTCCGGTTGGTTTTCTGCAAGTGTTCGTCATGTTTGCTTGTGTGAAGCTGTTGTGAAGTGAACATCTGTTAATACAGAGGCAGTTTTGCGGATAAACAAATTAAATGCTAAATGTATTGGATATAATAGGTTGGGTATTGCTGCTGCTTCGTGTAGAAATCTAGGCAAGCGGGGGTCACAATCACCATCGTGATAACAAAGACGAACAATGGTTAAAATTTTTTGGAGCCATTTATGTTCTACATCGTGTAGGTGTGCCGCGTGTCTATACAATTGTATGGCAAGTGTACGGTAGACTACAAAAGAAGCGAAATACAAAATAAGATCAATTTAAATACAAAAATTATTTGACCAGGGTTTTACTGATATTTGACTTCCTGATATACAACTTTCTTGTTACAAAGTTTGATTACAAAATACATTCAATATGTTTACTATGACTGACACACATGCGGGCGAAAAGTACCGAGTGAGAAGGAAAAAAAAGCGTAGAAGTAGCTGTGTGGTAAGTAGCTTGCCACATGGTTCCGCGTTCAGTCCCATTGCGTGACACCTTGGGCAAGTGTCTTCTACTGTAGCCTCGGGCCGACCAAAGCATTGTGAGTGGATTTGGTAGACGGAAACAGAAAGAAGCCCATCGTGTATATATGTATATATATTTATGTGCGTGTGCCTTTGTGTCTGTGTTTACCATCGCTTGACAACCGATGTTGGCGTGTTTATGTCCCCGAAACTTAGCAGTTCGGCAAAAGCGCTTGCCCAAGGTGCCATGCAGTGAGACTGAACCCGGAACCATGTGATTGGGAAGCAAGCTTCTTACCACACAGCCACGCCTGCGCCTATATAAATAAAATAGAATTTTTTCTCAAACATCAAATGGCTATGAGGGTCCAGTAGAACAAAATAGGAGTCAAAGGAGTCCATGTTAACGGCATCACTCTCCGATCCTGGATGATGGTCTGTAACAGTTATGGGCACTGCCCCTTCTTCTTGACACGGCTAGTAAAAATATGACTTAATTTTTTTGACAAGTATGGTAACAGTAAATGGGAAATTGTAAGTTGAATGAATAAAACATATTCAAAATTGTTTTCATTCTTAGAAGAATTAGTTTTACTAAACATTCGATAAAAGCTACTATTATATGTGTGTGTGTTTATGTGTGTATGTGTGTTTGTGTGTGTTATACTCGTAGGAACTTCAACGTCCACCTTCAAAGCTGATTAGGTAATTAAAAGTTGGGCATTGTTGTTCGTTGCGCAGAAATTTACTGACTGCTTTGGTTTACTGCAAATAGTAAGCGAACCGTTCAAACAGAACGGGTCATGACCTTTTCCAAAGCCACTCATGCAAGTGGGAGGAAGGGGGTGAGTTTCTTTCAAATCAGCGAACTACAGTAATCCCTCGACTATCGCGGGTGTTACGTTCCAACCCCCCCCCCGCGATTGGTGAAAATTCCTTAAGTAGAAACAGTGCCGTATTGTATATTTTTTCAAAAATTATTCTTGGTAATTTGTATATATTTACGGAGATGTACTTGCATAGCAAGTGACTTGATCTGAGATCGTGTGCTGGAACGAAAACAATTGCAGCGTGGAAGGTGTTTATAAGCCATTTAAGAAACACACAAAACCGTTAGATTCACTTCAACATTTAAATTAACGGTTTTGTGTGTTTCTTAAATGGCTTATAAACACCTTCCACGCTGCAATTGTTTTTGTGTATATATTTATTTTATCATAAATGCAAAACAACACCACGGAGGAAACGACGTAAGCTTAAATAATAAACTGCAATAGGTGAACCACGATAGGTAAACCTCGATAGATGAACCGCGATATGGCGAGGGATTACTGTATATACATATATACAATAATCCCTCGACTATCGCGGGTGTTTCGTTTCAACCCCCAACCGCCCGCGATTGGTGAAAATCCGCGAAATAGAAACAGTACTGTACTGTATATTTTTTCTATTATTTTTATAATTTGTATATATTTATTTTATTATAAATGCAATACAGCACCGCGGAGGAATCGACATAAGCTTAAATAATAACCCGCGATAGGTGAACCGCGATATGGCGAGGGATTATTATATTTCGATAAATTGCAATAATGGAACCTCTCCTATATGCAACCCAAGAATCAGGTGCTGGTTTTAAAATACCCAAAGGATTAAGTCTTCCACCCAAAACAGAACTATCCACCTATGGTCTTCCGCACAGTTTCCTTCAACCAAATTACACTTACAAGATCGAAAGCTATAATAGAAGACGCTTTCTCAAGCACCAGGCTGTGGAATCGAACTCAAAACTACGTTGCTATCAACTTCTTAACGGAACAACCATTGAATTTACAGAAATTATGTTGGCGGTCACACACATGCATGAATGCACACACACATACATATACACGTATACATACAAAAACATACAGTTATGTACATACACATACATACGCACACGTACATGCATTCATATACACAAATACACACAAACATACACATATGTATACATGCATAGATACACACATATATATACGCACACATATATTCATAGATACGCACAAATACACATACGACACATATATACATACATACACACATACATACATACATACATACATACATACATACATACATACATACATACATACATACATACACAAATGCACACGCAAATATACACGCACATATTTACACACAAACATACACATATCAACTCCTTCCAGAAAAAAACAAAAGACAAACGAACGAAATGCAACCTTACTCTCCTAATAAATATAGATCTGTGATTGGCTATTACTAAATTATCCTTCATTTTAATTGGCTCTTACTAAAGTACCTTTTGTTATAATTGGTTGCTACTAAACTATCCTTGGTTTTAATTGGCTGTCGCTAATCTATCTTTGACTAATTAGTGGTTGCTAAATTACCTTTCACAGAATGCCTAATTACAGATTTAATTTTCAGTGGGTTTCCACCCTTCATCAAGAACTAACCAACTTGATAAAGATAGCTAACTTGTTGGAATTTGCTCGAGCAGAACTATGGCCAAAATAGATTCCAGCCATGACCACTCTGCTCTATTCAGGTAATTGAGTATGAATTGCTGGTAGGGACACAATATTTCGTCTTACAATGTAAAGAACCGTGTGATGCGAGATAACGCGAGTTGATGATGGACAACACACAGTCCTTATAATATATGTAAGATGGAATGCGACATGTGTGCAGGAAGAAAAGAGAGAGACACAACAGCGTGGAATGCTTCTGAAAGATTCATTGATATACATTATTACATTATTTACATTTGACGGATATTTGTCCTCATGTTCTTTGTTGTAAACACAACGTTTCGGCTGATATACCCTCCAGCCTTCATCAGGTGTCTTGGGGAAATTTCGAACCGGGGTTCTCATTCCTAAGTATTTTTCAGTGTTATTAGTATTATCATTCAGGTCACTGCCTGGAATCGAACTCGGAGTCTTGAGGTTAGTAGCCCGCGCTCTTAACCACTACGCCATTACATTAATTACAGCTTTCACAGGTGGGTGACGGACTTAAGTCTTCATATGGCATAGTGGTTAAGAGCGCGGGCTACTAACCCCAAGATTCCGAGTTCAATTCCAGGCAGTGACCTGAATAATAATAATAATAATAATAATAATAACATCGAAAAATACCTTAGGAATGAGAACCCAGGTTCGAAATTTCCCCAAGATACGTAATGAAGGCTAGAGAGTATATCAGCCGAAACGTTGTGAAAACAACAAACAAGATGAGGTCAAATGTAAATAATGTAAATAATTCCTCGTCTCTTAAATATAGAACTGCATTCATTGATATATCTACATGTGTGTGTCTCTCTCTCTCTGTGAGCATAGGTGCATGCGTGTGCGTTGTACCTATATAGCAATGAAGATGAAGATTGGGAAATAGTCTATAATGAGAAGCTAGATGTTCATGGACACAAGAACGAGAATATCAGTTCGTGATCAACTGTACACGGGTTGTTGTGATGCTGTATCAAGACGTCGTGGCTGTAGTGCAGAGCCGGTTGCGGTACGTGAAGTTGTGGCTGTGATGCTGAGCCGGTCACTTGATACAGGAGTCATCGCAGGTTGTATATTGACCGTTAATCCCTGGAGCTAACTCATAAACGGTGAATCGAAGCGTTGAAGCCTGGGTGAGTTGTCTGTTGTGCTGTGTATGTAGAGAGATGATGTTGACGACGTTGGTGAGAGATATGATGGTGGCGACGAAGATGGAGGTTGCTGAGTTTTTATAGGGAGCAGTCGGCTCAAACTGGGGCTGAGAACAGACTGTCTCACGTGATTTATTTGGAGGCTGCGATTGGTTATATCCTGCAATTGGCGCGACAGAGTAAGAGACAAATTGCGCCAATACTAATCAATCAGTAGTGGACACAACGGGGTCCAAATAGCGACCAAAGATTAGCTGTTATCTGCTACGTTCGGATGTATGTATATATAATAAAGGGGAGAAAACTATAGTATATTACCAAATATATTAAAGGTTTATAAATCAATATCGTGTCCTATGGATTTTCAATTGAAAATTTGTTGCGATACGCTTAAAAAATATATTTATAATAGAGTATCAAGGACTACATAATCTTGTGTACCCGATTTGGTTGTAATTTTAGACAATATGGTGACATTTTAGGAAGATTTGGTTGTAATTTTTAGCAAAATCAAACGACCACAAAGAGACGAAAGGAATTGTGTGCCAGTCAAGAACTCTCGCTATTTCCTAGTGGCTTCAAGAACGAGGAAGGAACGAGAAGTTCGGAATAGCAACTGACTGAAACACTGACATGGAAATGAATAAACTGTTACAATTAGAGACGGTTTCTCTTGTTTTATATCCAAACGCATCTTCTCTTATTGTTTACATTTTACTTATTTCTGTCATTGAACAGCGGTCATGCTGGGGGCACCGCCTTGAAGGGTTCTAGTCAAATAATCGCCCCAAGTACTTAAATCTGGTACTTATTCTATCGGAAACTTACCGAATCGCTAAGATGCGGGGGCCCAAAAATCAATGCTGTTTGCCAAGCGGACTAGGACACACACACGCACGCACGCACACATACACACACACACACACACATGCACACACACACACACACACACACACACACACACACACACACACACACACATATATATATATATATACACACACACACACACAGTTTCCATCAACTATATTTACTCACAAGGCATTGATCGACGACCCTGGGCCAGCTCCGTCGCGTGACTTTTAGAGACACCCCTGCAACGTTTTGCTTCGAGGCCCCATCCCTTCAATCAAAATTCATAATCTACGCACCTTTTATTCATAGCTATATTTTACTTTATTCTATCTGAAGTTCAATATTTCACGTTATCCTAAAGAACAGCTTTTAAAGTACAAGAAGTTAAATTTATTTAGGTCTATTGCAAATTTCAATAAGTAAAACTTCCAGATATGAATAAAAGAGCACTTTTATAATCCAGGCAACTTTCAAAGACAAACACGGCGCACTTTTTGCCTCGTGAAATTATCGATCAGTTCAGAATAATCAAACTGAGAGCTAAGTTCGTGTTCAATAGATATTGCAGGAGTGGCTGTGTGGTAAGTAGCTTGTCTACCAACCACATGGTTCCAGGTTCAGTCCCACTGCGTGGCACCTTGGGCAAGTGTCTTCTACTATAGCCTCAGGCCGACCAAAGCCTTGTGAGTGGATTTGGTAGACGGAAACTGAAAGAAGCCCGTCGTATATATGTATATATATATATATATATATATATATATATATATATATATATGCGTGTGTGTGTTTGTATGTCTGTGTTTGTCCCCTAGCATTACTTGACAAGCGATGCTGGTGTGTTTATGTCCCCGTTACTTAGCGGTTCGGCAAAAGAGACCGATAGAATAAGTACTGGGCTTACAAAAAAGAATAAGTCCCGGGGTCGAGTTGCTCGATTAAAGGCGGTGCTCCAGCATGGCCGCAGTCAAATGACTGAAACAAGTAAAAGAGTAAAAGAGTAATCCACAAAGTCTGGTACACGTTCGTGGTACAATGTAATATTCTACAAGAAGTTTTGAAGGTACAGTCTTTTACCATTTTATTTCTTGAAACTTTCAGTTAACATGGTTTAATTCTTGTTCAACATCTTAACCAAAGAAAATACATGACTCATCTACGTACTTTGATCTTAACATGGAGGCCCCTCAACCGCAGAATCCCCTGCAACCGCAGGGGTCGCAGGGGCTTGGTAACGGCCCTGCCCGGGGCTATAATAGAAGTTGAAAATACTGTGCTGTAGGACTGAACACGAAACCACACAGTTACTAGATAAACTTCTTAATCATACAGCCATGCCTGCTTGATAATCTACTTTTATCGTCAAGTAGTATTCATGAGCACGGATTAGCGATTTATAAGGTGAAGACAAAACATTTCGCGTAAACATTCAACCGAAAATATACAGCAAACAGAAGAACCGGATCGCGGCTACACCACGTGACTTGCTAGAAATAACAGCCAAATTTCTCTCATATCAATGCCTACCGTCAAAAACAAAAATAAAAGCAAAATGAATACAGCAGAGTTTGTACTTTTTGATACACTAAAATGGAAAGGAGACGATATTGCTATTCTATATTTCTGAGATGAGGATTTATTTACATTATCTACAATGGGCAGGCAGGTGTCCTCGCCTTGTTTGTTGTTACCACAACATTTCGTCTGATGTACTCTCCAGCCTTCATCAGGTGTCCTGGTGGAATTTTAAACCTAACCCTTTATTTGACTAATGGGGTACACTGTTCTCATTCTTAAAGTATTCTTTTTTACTGATGTTATTTTTTTGTAGATATTATACCCGTGGTCATATAGTGTAGTGGATAAAAGTTCAATCCCAAGCAGGGACTTAGAAAATAATGTCTACAAAAAATAGCACCAGCAAATAGAATACCTTAGGAATGAGAACAGAGTACCCCATTAGTCAAATAAAGGGTCGGGCTTGAAATTCCACCAGAACACCTGATGAAGGCTGGAGAGTACATCAGCCAAAATGTTATGATAACAAACAAGGTGAGGACACCTGTCCGTCCATTGTAGTTAATGTAGACGATATTGTTACAGCTGGGGTTCCTTTAATCATAGACTTATTCGGCCAGGACTGACTAGGGTTAAACAACAACACCACCAAGAACGAAGGAAAGCAATATCCTGCAGGAATCTTTAAATGCCTCATTGAAAAGACAGAACAGCTGATATGATGTTTCCGATGGAGAGCAATGTTGGTATACTGCACTGGCGTGGCTGGCAGGGGCAGTAGGGGCGGTCCGCCCCGCGCTGCTCTTTTAGAGGACCTTCACTTTTGGGTCTGCTGTAGACAATATGTGTTTTTGTGGGGTCCGGGGGCCGCAAGTGCAAGGGCTGTCCCGGGCAGCACACACTTTAGATACGCTAGTGGTGTACTGCAAGAACATTTTGGAGGTTTAGAATTGGTAAATACAACGAATTAAATAAGGAACTACAAACTTTTCAAATTAACTTCATTCAGATTATCAAAAAAGATGGGGTATAAATTACACCAAAAACACATCCCAAAACCTTCTAAATACAAACAAGAATGGTATTAAAGATTCTAGATCAGTGGTTCTCAACCTTTTTAATATCTGGGCCTGATCCAAAACCAGGATCTTATTGAGGGTCCCGCACCAAAAAATATAAAACATAAATCAATTATAGAAGAATTTATTATAATTATAGAGGTAAAACCGTCGAGGGCTGCCGGAAAGATGCTTGAGAGCAGCATACGGCCTTAGGAATCGCAGTTGAGAACTGCTGCAATCGAAGCCGTGGGTAAAATTGGTTAAACGGAAAACTCATGGAAGATTGTCGAGATGAAAAAACCGTTCTATAATGGGTATCTTTAGCGTTATGCTTTCTACTGTAGACAATTGAGTGAAGCCCTAGTCTAAAGCTAACTCCCTTCCTTCCCCCCACCAGTCTTGGCGGATCTAGAAAATCGAAATAACTACTGAAGAGCAATAGCCCGCGGACCCCACCCCCCATATATATTTCTTTGCCCAGAACTTTTATCCAATTTTTACTGGCTGGGATCATCGATTTGATTTTCTCTTATTTCCTTCGTACATTTGTAAATGGAGGATTTTAAAGAGAAGAGAAACAAAGAAAATGAAGAGAGCTATTAAAAAAACAAATGAATCCAGCGAATAAAAAACGAGTAACGAAAATCCGGCAAAAACACGAACAATAACATTGAAGAGTGATAATTCACCCTGCTATAGGCTCACAACCTGAAATTTGTGTAGAGGGAGCTAGTTAATTACATCGTCTCCAGTTCGAAACTGGTACTTATTTTATCGACCCCGAAGAGATAAAAGGTAAAATCGACCTTGGCGGCATTTGAACTCAGAACGTAAAGACAGATGAAATACCGCTAAGCATTTCGCCCGGCGTGCTAACACTTTTGCCAGCCAGCTGCCTTATGATAGTCCTTTCCACTGTTGACACAGGGCCTGAAGTTTGTGAGGAGCGAATAAATTCATCACTTTGACCTCAGTGAACGGCTAAGTTCATCTCGGCAAAATTTGACATCGATGAGAAATAGTATCCACAACCACAATTGTAAGAAAATCAAGGAGTGTTTTTACAAGAGTGGCGTGTAACTGGACACAAAACAAAATCGAGGCAACGTTAAAAGTGAAAGTTTTAGTTTCTGAAGGATGGTAACATGTAGAACAAAAAGGTAGTGTGTCTATATAACAGCTACGGTTACATATCTGCATATATATTTACAAATAATCGAGGAAGATAAAACAAAATCGGGTTGGCCTAAGCCTATAAAACCGGGTAGAAATATGTAAAGAAGACGCGGGTGACTATAAGGTTACTTAGAAATCAGATCCACGCAACTGAAATTGATGTACAATTATATTCTATCGCCGTACTTTGTATGTCTCGAGTGAACACATCCTTAAACCACATTGTATAGTGAGACGGCATACATGAAGTGTCCTTCATTTTGGTTTCGTCGGCAGAGACTCCAAACGTACGGTATGGTGCAGTGTATACCATGATGGTAACAAAAAAAGAAAAACGATAAAACTTTAATACCTTAGTTGTATGAAAAAAAACATTACACCAATATCACACCAATGGCCGCCTGATATATATATATGTGTGTGTGTGTGTGTGTATGTGTGTATGTGTGTGTGTGTGTGTGTGTGTGTGTGTGTGTGTGTGAGTGTGTGTGTAAATAGAAAATAGAGAAATATTGATCAACAACAATTGACTAACATCAACTATTACTTTTAATACAAATAGACTGTATCCCATCTAACAGCTGTTTCTGCTTCCAATGTTCTACAGTATTGCCGTTGAAAATTCTGACCATTAGAACTCAGAACTATGTGGTTGAAAAGCTGTGGATTCTGTTGATATCTAACCACCTTCGTTGCTAACATAACGCAACTATTTTTCACGTTCGTTCATAGAAACTGTTGTTGGTGAAACGCCCCTTGTGATTCATTTATGGCAGAGTTAGATCTAAGCACTTACAAACGACTGACCTGTAAGTCAATCTTCAGTCTTACAACAGTGGCGTCAGATATCACCGGAAGGTAAGAATATCTAAAAAGGATTGTCAGTCCATCTCATAATTTCAGTCGACAAAATGGAAAAGGTGTTGCCCTGGAGGTTATCAAATAAATTAGTTCATTCTGGTTGTGTTTTTTGTTCTTTTTTCTGCTTTTTTTTTAATGGACACTCCAATATCATATGTCAGATAAGAAGTAAAATTTATTCAAATTTCAAAGACGATAAGCAAAAGAAAGAATAGAGCGACAATAAAAATCCAACAAAATACTCTTTTCTACTCTAGGCACAAGGCCCGAAATTTTTAGGGGATGGGGGCCAGTCGATTAGATTGACCCCAGTACGCAACTGGTACCTAATTTATCGACCCCGAAAGGAAAAGTCGATCTCAGCGGAATTTGAACTCAGAAAGTAAAGACAGACGAAATACCGATAGACATTTCGCCCGGTGTGCTAACGTTTCTGCCAGCACGCTACCTTAAAAAACGAAAGTCCCATAATAAAAATACTTCTCTTGTTAACTCAAGCAAGTGTGACTGTCTGGTACGAAGTTTGCTTCCCATCCATATGGTTCCGGTTTCAGTCCCGCAACGTTGCACCTTCGGTAAGTGTCTTCTGCTATAGCAATGGTTCTTAGCTTTTATTTATTACGAAACATAAGTTTCATAAACTACAAAATATAAATATCCACACAACCACACTCGAAACGTACCTGTTATAATGCTTTATCTCGATTTGAAAGTACGTGAAGGTATTTAGAATGCACAAACTTATTTCTGTAAATGTGCAGAGCACTGGTGCTGATCATACTGTAATCAATAAGCGTAGGAGCGAGGTAAATTCAGTAAAGATATGGGGATAATGGAGCCCCATTTAAGCTGCTTGACAACAGGTGTTGCTGTGTTGACCTTGTAACTGAGCTGTTCAGTACTGATTCATTCGACTAAAAATTGTTCAATGCGGTGCCCCAGCATGGCCGCGGTCTAATGACTGAAACAGGTAAGAGATAAAAAGGAGAGAAGATAATAATGACAAAAATTTAAATAAATGAGGGGGGAAAAAACCAACAAATTTATCTGACAACCCAATTTCTTATGAAATTATTGATCTCTGTGATATTGTTGACAAAGAAGTACAAAGGAATGCGTGAGGCAATTGGCTTATAGTTGTCTTTTAGATGAGAGGATGTAACTGAGAGAGAGCGAGGAGAAGGTTTATTGATTTCATGCTTTGAACTGATATAGATGTTCAGGTTT
>NC_042998.1:69166278-69211278 GCF_006345805.1 Octopus sinensis | reverse complement strand
CACAAGCACAAACACACACACTCTCACACACACAGATATATACGTGTGTGTATGTATGTATGTATGTATGTATACGATGAGCTTCGTTCAGTTTCCATCTACTAATTCCACTTACAAGACTTTGGTAAGTTCGAGGCTATAGTAGAAGATGCTTGTCCAATGTGCCACGCAGTAGGACTGAACCCGGAGCCATGTAGTTTGGCATAATATATATATATATATATATATATATATATATAGATATATAATATATATAACACACACTCTTATCATATGCATCCTTACTACTCAGTATTAATATAACAATACATTCCGCCGAGGTTGACTTTGCCTTTCATTCTTTCGGGGTCGATGAATTATGTACCAGCTGCGTACTGGGTCAATCTACTCGACTGGCTCCCTCCCCAAAAATGCCGAGCTTTGCGCCTAGAGTAGAAATGAATATACATATACATTCTATTCATATGCATACAATCAAATAGGTGTTTACACATTTTCGCACACTAATCACACACACACACATTTGTGCGCGCATGTGCAATAAAATTCACACTCACTCTAATACATTTTCACATTCGAGACACACATACCTCCAAAATTGCATATCTCGAGGATTGAATCACCACAGAGGGCACTCACTGAACGAATTGAAGGCATGACTGATCTCGATAATTGGGACCGCCTTAAAGCTTTGAAACTCTACTCTCTCCAGCGCCGCCACGAGCGGCACATCATTTGTCCGATGTGGAGAATATACCGCCAGCATTGCCCAAATGACCTGAACATTAGTTTCAAGGGTCATCCAAGGCTGGGACCAAGGGCCATACGTCCCCAGCCCAATTCAAGATCATAGCATATAGGTACACTGCGACATTTCTTTTCCTCAACAGGCCCTGCCCTGTTTAACATTTTCCTGAAAGAGATCAAAGAGGAAAAGGATCCCATCACCTTTAAACGGAATCTGGACAGATTTCCTCAAGGAATATTGGACCATAAACAAAATTTGACTTAAACAGGATTTAGATATTCCTATACGGTGGTGCTATTAAGTTAGACATGGCCTAGACCAATCTTTGGTCGAAACATATCTAAGTTTATATACATACATACATACATACATACATACATACATGCATACATACATACATACATACATACATATATGTGTGTGTGTGTGTGTGTGTATGTATGTATGTATGTATGTATGTATGTATGTATGTATGTATGTATGTATGTATGTATGTATGTATATGTATATATTATTGTATTTCAGAAGGGTAATTTTTTTTTCCAAATAAGCACACGCACTATATTCGTTCTTCACTCGTTTATTACAGTTCTTATTCTAATTCATGTCCAATGTCCGGAAATCTTTCATCACACATCTGTGACCTCCTCAGCTACACTTTCCGTCCTCATGTATGCTCTTGCTCCGCTCGGTTCATGAACTAAACGGAGCAAGAGCACACACGAAGATTTCCGGACAATGGACATGAATTAGAATAAGAACAGCAATAAACGAGTGAAGAACGAATATATAGAACGTGTGTTTATTTGGCAAAAACAAGAAAAAACAGAATGACCATCCCAAAATACAACAATATCTGTTTCAATACACGGTTTCACATCAGGAATCCTGCAACACAAATCCACGTGTGTGTGTGTGTGTGTGTGCGCGCGCGCCTGTTTGTCTGTGTGTCTATGCGCGTGTGTGTGTCTGTCTGTCTGTATGTGGTATGTTTGTCCCCAACCACTGCATGACAACCGGTGTTGGCTTGTTTACGTCCCCATAATATTAGCGGTTCAACAAAAAGAGACCGACTGGATAAATACCAGAATTAAAAATATGTACTGGGGTCTATTTGTTCCACTAAAACCCTTCGAGGCGGTGCCCTAGAATGGGCGCTCTCAAATGATATAAACAAGTAAAATTTAAAAAAATTAAAAAACACTATACGAGTATCTAACTCCGGACCTTATGACGAAATCAATGGCTACAATTAAGGAAACATACAAGTTATAATTAATACCAAAAAAATATAACGAATTCTTGATAAAAATCAGCATTTAAACTAGAAGTAGTCACCATTAAGCCAAATGTAAACTATACACAGCGATAGACATCAGGAAATTTGTAGTCGAAAATTAAGAAAAACATAAATGTATTTTGTATGAATTTTCGGTTATCATCGAGATCTCTTGAGTAGGATGTAGGTCTTAAGTGCGTCCTGTTCTCGTTATAAATTATGCTGACCAGATTACTATGTAAACTTTCATTCATTTATCCATTCATTCATTCATACATACATGCATACATACTTACGTACGTACGTGCGTACATATATACATACATGTATGTGCGTGTGTGTGAGAGAGAGAGAGAGAGAGTTTAAGTGTGATGTTTCGACTTGCCTATTAACAGGCGCTACTCAGAGGAGGGACAAGAGCTGTGCTTGTTCTTTCTATCTTTCGCTCTCTTTTTACAAACACCACACACACACACACACACACACACACACACGTATATATATATATATGTATATATGATTCACAATCAAGGTGCAGCAATGGCGTATTCCGAACGAACAAGGTAATGTAATCCGATGGTAGAAAGAATTTCGTGAATTAGGTACTCCAAAGTCAGTCAGAAGGCCGGGGGTCCGTGTGAGCGTGCGGTAAATGGTAAATCAAAAAAAAAAAATGTGTGGACGTGGTATATGTAAATTATTAGCAGACGCTTAGGGAAGGAAAGAAAGATGGTTTAATGTTTCGAGCAGACGCTCTTCTTCGGAAATGGAGGAAAGTCCAATAGAAGGGAAGACGGAGGAAGAAAATGGCCAACGATTCGTATGTATGTAGGTATGTATGTATGTATGTATGTATGTATGTATGTATGTATGTATATATGTATGTATGTATGTATGTATGTATTGTGTATGTATGTATTATGTATGTATGTATTATGTATGTATGTATTATGTATGTATGTATGTATGTATGTATGTATGTATGTATATAATCACCTGTACCGATTAGACTATCGGATTATACATTGCTGGTCACAATGCGCTTCCATTCTTTCTTAATTGCACCCTTCTTTTTCATCTTGACCCAGATCGTTTAATTATATCGTCTCCCGATTCGTGGAGACCTTCTGAGTGGCTTTTACCAATTTCATGGTTATCACTCAGCAATTGTACGTGCGGCATGTCGCGGCCGCTAGATTTCGTGCCTTCGGTATTCTGCGATCACAGTCATTCACTTCGTTCCATTCTCACATCACCTCTTTTCGATTATGTCCCGCAATGATATTCCTAACAATGGATCGTAGAGTAAGAAATGTAAAATATATCCACAGTTCGAAGCGAAACTCAAAGTCGAAAATTTTAAACATTTCTTCGTGTCAATGATTGACATCTTTCAACCCCACTTTTTGTATATTTTAGTTTGTCTTTCTCAACATCTTTTTGTAACCCCGCCCTTGCTTTTAACGTTCCATATCTTGCCTGCATAAATGAAGTTGAGTGCAATAGAACCCCAATTGAGAAAATACCTTGCGATATTTCATCCAGTTCAAGGCGGTGAGCTTGCAGAATCGTTAGCACACCGGGGTAAAATGCTTAACGGCATTTTGTCCGTATTTATGTTCTAAGTACAAATTCCACCGAGATCTACCTTGCTTTTAATCCTTTCGTGGTCGATAAAATAAGTACCAGTTGAGTACTGGGGTCGATCTAATCGATTTACTCACTCTCCCGATATTGCTGGCTTTCTGCCAAAATTTGAAATCAGTATTTCACCCGGTTCTTCACGTTCTGAGTTAAACCCGCCGAGGTCAACTATACTTTCTGTCTTTTCGAGGTCAAAGGTACATGTGAAGTACCTGAGGTCGATGTATTTGACTGGTTCTTCCCATCAAAACTGCTGGCCTCGGTGGCAGGGCCGTCTTAGCAGCATTATACACCTCATGCAAATCAATGCTCTGGGCCCCTTTGAAATTATTTATTGGCCGCAAACTCCAGCAAACATTGATTAGAATTAGGTCCCTAAACCCGTAGTGCCCCAGGGCAACTACCCAAAGCGTTTATATGTTAAGATGGTACAGTACCACAGTATCTCATATCAGGGCAAGAAGAGCGAGCTAGAACAGATGTTGAATGGTATTTTCTCATCCAATCCAGAATTAAGTTGTTTCTAATTTAGGTACAAAACCAGTAATTGACTCCAGTTCTTGACTGGTTCTTTATTTTATTCAACTCTGAAAAGATGAAACGTAAAGTTGGCTTCGATGGCAGGTCCAGCTTAACGGCATTATAGGTCCCTGCGAAAATCAAAGCACCTATCTTTACTTACTGACAACAAACCTCTGTATACATAGATCAGAATCGGGACTCTTAACCCATGAGGCCTCCCGGCAACTGCCTAGTGTGGATATGCCTTAAGACGGCACGAACCTTATGTCTAAGTCATAAGCCATAATGATGAGTGATGAAGGCGGTGGATTACAAGCAAAAGCAGGGAGACAAAGACATGGAGTCCTGTAAACCAACCTAGTCAGCTATTTATCATATTTTGTTTTCTTTTAACAATATCTTGTTTTAATTGGATTGCCTATATTCAGTCCACTTAAAACGAAGGCTTCAGCGTGTTCGCTCCACCAACCACGGTCTGATGTGGAGGCCTTAAATTCGAGCTTGAGATCCTACTGGTCTGATGAGTCTTCTCTACTACACTGGCTCGACATAGCTTGGCAAAGGGTTACAATTTTTTATACACTTACTCAGGAGTAATTAAGTCGATTACATCGACCCCCAGTGTTCACCTGGTACTTTTGTTATCGACCCCGAAAGGATGAAAGACAAAGTGGACCCCGACAGAATTTTCACCCGGAACGTAAAGACAAATGAAATGGCTCGATGTAATTGATTAACAGCCTCCCCACGAAGTTTCAGGCCTTGTGTCTGTAGGAGAAATAATAATTATTATTATTGAGTGAGAGAGCAGAGCATGCCATCAAAGTGACACCGGGGTAAAATATACCCATCATGACTACCCGTCTGATAAGGGTACACCAGGCACATGCATCACAACCATATGTGCATGACATGGTGATCTGGTCGAGTAGTGCATCTCGCTCAAAAGGTCCCTGAATAAGGATAGTTTAAGGATGTTGAACGAACCACCCATGCTTCCAAAGGTGAATTATCCAAACCTCTAAGAATTCCTCTCAACACACAGCTATGATGCTCCCCCGCTACTTCTGCTTGTGATCAGAGATGCACATATCGTCAACCACTAAGGGACATAGTCAACTGGTTAAGGTCAAACAACTGACGAGCAAATCTGTGGTATTGAGCAGAATATTTGCTGTAGCCCATCTTTTATACCAAGACAAAACAATGTACATGATAACACTTGCAATCAACTAAGATCAGAAGTCATGAGAGCCACTGTCTGGTACTGCATCAGGGCATTTATTATTATTATTATTATTATTATTATTATTATTATCATCATCATCATCATCATCATCATCATCATCATCATCATCATCATCATCATCATCATCATCATCATCATCATCATCATCATCATCATCATCATCATCATCATTATTATTATTATTATTATTATTATTATTATTATTATTATTATTATTACCATTATTATTATTATAGAAGGCGGCGAGCTGACAGAATCGTTAGCGTATTGGACGAAATGCTTAGCGGTATTTCGCCCGTCGCTACGTTCAAAGATCAAATTCCGCTGAGGTCGACTTTGTCTTTCATCCTTTCGAGGTCAATAAAATAAGTACCAGTGAAACACTGGGGTCGATATAATCGACTAGTCCCCTTCCCCAAAAGTTCAGGCCTTGTGCCTAAATTAGAAAGGAATATTTTTGTTGTTGCCATGTTGGAGCCACTAAGATATTCTTTTGATGTATTTCTGTTAACGATTCGCACATATTTGATACACAACTGAGGTTAACATTCATTGTTTTTCTGATTTATCTTATGACAGAAATGAATTTTGATGGGATAATAGAACGTGATAAGTAGGGCAAGTACTTTAAGAAAAACCTTTCTGCATGCATCTCTACCTTTCTGTATTTATTTACCGATTTGCAGGAGGGTGTCTTTTTATCATCTAAATCCTCAATACCGTTATAGTCTATTATTATTGTTGTTGTTGTTGTTGTTATTATTATTATTAATATTATTACTATCATTATTGAGTGAGAGAGCAGTGCATACCATCAAAGTGACACTGGGGTAAAATATACGAAGCCCAGTATACCCATCATATCTACCCGTCTGATAAGGGTACACCAGGCACATGCATCACAAATATGTGTGCATGACATGGTGATCTCATATCAAGACAAACAGCACATAACCTTGCAGGTGGGGCCCAGTTAGAATTTTCTTCTGGTCGAGTAACCCATCCCGCTCAAAAGGTCCCTGAATAAGGGTTGCTTAAGGATGTTGAACGAAACACCAATGTTTCCAGAGGTGAATTATTCAAACCTCAAAGAATCCCTCTCAACACATGGCTATGATGTTCCCCCACTACTTCTGCTTGTGATCAGAAATGCACATATCGTCAGCCACTAAGGGACATGCTCAACTGGTTAAGGTCAAACAACTGACAAGCAAATCTGTGGTATTGAATAGAATATTTGCTGTAGTCCATCTTTTAAACCAAGACAAAACAATGTACATGATAACACTTTCAATTATTATTATTATTGTTGTTGTTGTTGTTGCTTTTATTATTGTTGTTGTTTTCGTCGTCGTCGTCATTGTCGTCATCGCTTCTATTGTTGTTGAGACGGCGAAGTGGCAGAATCGTTAGCATGCTTAGCGTTAAAATGCTTAGAGGCGTTTTGTCCGTCTTTACGTTCTGAGTTCTAATTCCGTCCGAGATTGACTTTTCCTTTCATCCTTTCGGGGTCGATAAATTAAGTACCAGTGAGACACTGAGGTCGATGTAATCGACCAGTCCCCTTCCACCAAATTTGAGGCGTTGTACCACCTGTAGAAGGAATTCCAACTACGTTTCGTGGTTTGCTACCTCAACGGCTCCTTTATAGGATCCAGTGGCTAAAGACATCATCAGGAGGAACCACGTCCCGATTTCGGCCCCCACTCCTCTACCGTTTTCGACGTGGTTCCCCCCCCCCCACACACACACACTCTTTCGGTGGTGTCTTCAGCTCTGATGTGGAGTGCGTTTCTTCTTTCTCTTTTTTCTCCTGTTCCCTGGCCTCTTCGATGCGGTGTCAACGAATGCCAGCGGGCAACTGACTATCCTGCCAAATTTCCCTTTAAATACTCACTGGTAGGATCCAGCAGCCAGCACCAGCTAGTTGTCACGTGACACTGTCTAAGCTTCAACTGACCAATGAAGGAGAAGGGCGCGTAATCTTAGCCTGCGCTCTCTCTGAACCTGGCTTCCAACAGTGTCGTGTTACTTTCAGTTCCAGCAGCCAGAGCCGACCAGCTGTTTGGTGGTGCAAGCCTTCGAACCAGGGGAAGAGGGCGCTATGAAAAGATTATTATGATTGTTAACTGAAGCATCACCACCCCTGTATTGCGGAGGAAGGTATTATGAAATCCGTTACAAAAGACAAAATTCCTCAGTAATAATGTCTTCGTCTTAAAAACAAATATTTGCCACCGAACGAAGACATTCTTGAGCAAGACAAAAATCATCAGATTTATTACATGGCAGTTGAATCTTCTACCAACGACAGCAAGAGATAAAAGCTTAAATCCATTCTAAGTCGCTGTTTTAATGTAAATGTCAGACTTAGAAAGTACTTTTCGTCGATAATATTATAGAATTAGCGAGCTGGCAGAATCGTTAGCACGCCGGGTGAAATGCTTAGCGGTATTTCGTCTGCTGCTATTTCTTTACTACCCACAAGTTAGTAAAGAAATAGGTATTTTGTCTGTCGTTACGTTCTCAGTTCAAATTCCGCCGAGGTCGAATTTGCCTTTCATCCTTTCGGGGTCGATTAAATAAGTACCAGTTACGCACTGGGGTCGATGTAATCGACTTAATCCCTTTGTCTGTTCTTGTTTGTCCCCTCTATGTTTAGCCCTCTGTGAGCAATAAAGAAATAAATATCATATTGGATTAGCAACTATGTTCCCGCCATTTTTTAATTGAAAAAAATAACAACTAATTAATCAATAATGTATTCACCCTTGTTGTTTACAACTTCTTCCCAACGTTCAACAAGATTTTCAATACCTCGTTGGTAGAAAGCACCTGATTTCGACTAGAAAAATTGATCCAATCAAGCCCTCAATTCTGCATCAGTAGCGAACGAAACGCATAGCATTTGAAAGAGATCGAAAGAGGTGAACATCCATTGGTGCCAAATGAGGAGAGTACGGCGGGTGTGGCAGCACTTTCAAGCCATGTGTTTGAATGGCTTCCTTGGTCATATTGGCGATATATGGGTGGGCATTGACATGCAGCAGAAGAACTCCATGCTGCTGATTAGGTCTTTTCTCTTGAATAGCCGTGTTGAGTCGCTCCATCTGTTGGACATAGAGTTCCGCGTTGACCGTTTGGTTCTGCTCAAGCAATTCGTAATGAATACTCCCTTCCCAGTCCCACCATGTGCACAACATCGTTTTACGCGGATGAAGATCTTGTTTCACACGCGGTGTCGCTTGTTTACCGTGGCTAAGCCATTCCTTACACTGCTTCATATTGATGTACAGGCACCATTTTTCGTCGCCAGTAACGATTCGGTAAAGAAATCGTTGCTTGTGTCCGTGAGTTGAGCGGTGACGAGCAAGCAAACTAGCGGAGATCGTAGCTCGTTTATTTTTGTTGTTGTCACTTAAAGCATGTGGAACCCATGCTCCATACTTCTGGACATTTCCCAATGAGTGAAGATGCTTCTCTATAGTAGTGTGGGAGCATTCCATTTTCTTTGCCAGTTCCCTTGTTGTTTGACGAGAATTTTCGTGCAAAAGTTAGTTTAATCGCTCTTCATCGAACTCTAGACGGCCAGAACGAGGTGCGTCTTTGAGGTCAAAATTTCTATTTTTGAACTTGGCATACCAATCACGAGCGATTCTTTCAGTTATGGCAACCTCTCCATACACAGCACAAATGTCGCGAGCAGCTGTTGCGGCCTTAGAACCTTATTAGAGGCAAAAAGAAGGAGGTGTCGAAAATGCGCGTTTTTCTTAACTTGACATTCCATTTTAATGATCTGAAAATTTAAAAAAATTAACTAGAATTAACTAGAAAAAAAAAAGATTCCAAAATGATTCAAAAATAGAATTCTCGAAAAAAATAGATTCTAAAATTTAAAAACGCAATAAATTCCAAAATTTAAAAAAAAAAAGGCAGGAACTTAGTTGCCAACCCAATAGAATCAGAATTAAGGCGGCGAGCTGGCAGAAACGTTAGCACACCGGGTGAAACGCTTACCGGTATTTCGTCTGCCGCTACGTTTTGAGTTCAAATTCAGCCGAAGTCGACTTTGCCTCTCATCCTTTCGGGGTCGATTAAATAAGTACCAGTTACGCCCTGGGGTCGATGTAATCGACTTAATCCCTTTGTCTGTCCTTGTTTGTTGCCTCTGTGTTTATCCCCTTGTGGGTAGTAAAGAAATAGGTATTCCGTTTGTCTTTACGTTCTGAGTTCAAATTCCACCGAGGTCAACTTTACCTTTTATCCTCAGAGCATTTTTCACGATGCTCAAACTCAGAAGATTAGTTAAATAGAAAAAATCTAAAAGGATGGAGGGGTTGTAAATATTGATTTAGTAACCGTCATTACCTAAGAACGACACGAACTCTAACAGACAAAATGGAAGAATATAAACATTAGGGATTTCAAACAAGAAAAAACATGCCACAGTATTCTCTGGTTTGAATATAAAATGATAATAAATCATTGAGGAAACAACAGAAAAGTATAAATAACCAAGTAGTAAACCCAGACTTGCGAACGTTTTGTCTCATATATCTAATTTTATTGAAATGGATTTAAATAGTGTTAACATTGACTTGAGAGAGACAGAGAGAGAGAGAGAGAGAGAGAGAGAGTGTGTGTGTGTGTGTGTGTGTGTGTGTGTGTGTGTGTGTATGCGTGTGTGTGTGTGTGTGTGTAACTGATAAGAGAGCTTCTAATACAATCATTGGCAAACTGCGGTCCGCAAGGCTTTCTGAACAGCACGGCTAAATGAAAAATACCCTTCAGGTTTTGTTTTGTTTTTTTCTAATAGGGAGGTTTGCCTGATGATGAGCTTTGTCTTATACTGCCTGCTTCTCGAAATAGGTTGCCCGTGATTACTCTAAGACTTGGCCTATTTTAGACTCAGCCATTGCAGTGCTGAGTCTAAAATAGATAGATATGCCCATAGATATCATAGATATGCTCAGGGGCCTTTCAGTTGAACATTGAATCAAATGATTGATTTCTTATCGTTTCCTATAAGAGTATCTTCCTTAGTTTGAATGCAAAGTGTTTCTTCATGGAAGCTTTTATCAGTTGACGAGACCCGGAATCGCAAGGTAAACAAATGTAATCTGGGTCTCAGAGAACTTGTTTACAAATGCTCTACTTCTTTTTTTTTTTTTTTTAAATGGAAGGTGCTTTATTATCAGTGTAACATATTTTTACAGGAAGAAAAGAAAGAAAGAATCCTTATAAGTATTAAAAAAAATCAAATTATCGGAAAAAAGCAAACAAACCATGGAATGGAAGCACTCCGTCGGTTACGACGATGAGGGTTCCGGTTGATCCGAATCAACGGAACAGCCTGCTCGTGAAATTAACGTGTAGGTGGCTGAGCACTCCACAGACACGTGCACCCTTAACGTAGTTCTCGGGGATATTCAGCGTGACACAGAGAGTGACAAGGCCGGTCCCTTGAAATACAGGTACAACAGAAACAGGAAGTAAGAGTGAGAGAAAGTTGTGGTGAAAGAGTACAGCAGGGATCACCACCATCCCCTGCCGGAGCCTCGTGGAGCTTTAGGTGTTTTCGCTCAATAAACACTCACAACGCCCGTTCTGGGAATCGAAACCGCGATCCTATGACCGCGAGTCCGCTGCCCTAACCACTGGGCCATTGCGCCTCCACTAAACAAACCATAACTACCTCACAAAAGAAACACAGAAATGGAAAAGGCGAGAGGATTAAGCAACAGAAGATGGCGGGGTAGGCGGAGGGAGCGACTGGTTGTACATCCCAGAACAAATGGCGTGTTTAGCGGCGCCTTGCAGGCATGATTGCAAAGCTATTGCCGTGGAGAATGGCCAGCAACACTCGCTGCAACGGCCACCCCATCTCGAGGGAATTATTTCTCAGACAGGATGCAGTTATCCCGATAACGCTTCTCTTGTGTAAATGATTCCATTAGAAACCATTATACAATCTGCCCTAAAGCTGTTATGTCCAGTTTACGAAGTATCGAATATCAATGTTGCCCAACGATTTTATTAAAACGGAAAGTACGTTAGTCAAAATAATAATTATATAAACCGACGTTGATTGGTTAATAACTGGAAAGAATTGCCCAGCGTTTGTAAATGAGAGCGGGGTGGGATGAAAAGAAATTGTTTAAAATAACAGGGTCAGACTTGAAGATTATGTTACAAAATGCCACAAGATTTTGCGTTTGTGCTATCATAACATTAAGCATGGCATGGAGAAAGTTATATTGATAAACAACGATATACACGCGTGTGTATATGCGCATGTACGTGGATGTATGTACGATTGGACACAAGTATGCGGTTCCATACATACGCAGATACATACATACATACATACATACACACACACATACATACGCACATAAATACATACATACAGACATACCTACACATACATACATACATATATACACATACATACACATACACACACATAAATACATACATACACACATACACGTACATACAAACATACACATACATACATACATACATACATACATACATACATACATACATACATACATACATACATACATACATACATACATACATACACACACGCATACTCAAGCATACGTATATGCATACATTACAAGTTCAGGCTTATACATGTAATTATTGGGATACTGGGATATGTAAGACACTGCCTAAATATCAATCTTGAGAAATTAGGCTTTTCGAAACCAGAAAGGAGAAAACTAATTTGAAAACTACAGATCCAATCCATCATCGGAACTGTAAAAATCTTAAAAACTTTCCATAGTTTCTCATTTAAATATATATGTGTGCATGGCTATATATGTAACTACTAAGTGCATGGGAATACATACATATAACAAAACATACAAATCCGTACATATACATACAAATAAAAATACCTTGTTGTTGATGTTGAAATTCCAATGAAAGAGCCTTGGATCTAGGGTAGCAACCGGTTCTTTCTCTATTGGCAAGAAATCATGAAATAAAACTGAATAATGATATACTTCCTTCCATCCATCCATCCATACATACATACATACATACATACATACATACATACACATACACACATACATACATACATGAATACATGAATACATGCATACATGCGTACATACATATATACACACGCATACATACATACATACATACATACATACATACATACATACATACATACATACATACATACATACAAGTGTTTATATGGTTGTCGTTCAAAATGGCGCCTGAAAAGAGACAAATACTCGAAACAAAGATGTTGATTGTTATTGTTGTTGTTATTTAGTCTTAATTCCAGCCAAAACCGCTCCGTGCATTTTTGGAGTGCATTATCTATTGTGTCCTACCTGGTATGAATTGAGGGGATTAGGCTGCTATTTATAGCTGGCCACGCTATCACGTAGTGGTTTCCTTTATCTTTTATCTTTTATAATGGTTTCTTTCATCGGACTGTGGCCATGCTGGGGCACCGCCTTCGGGAACTTTGAGTCGAATAAATCGACTCCAATGGCTATTATTTTTTTTAAGCCTGGTATTTATTCCATCGGTCTCTTTTGTCGAACCACACAGACAAAGATACATACATACACATATACATACATACAGACATATATATATATATATATATATATATATATATATATATATATATATATATATATATATATATATATATATATATATATATATATAGACAGACAGACAGACAGGCATATCACATACACTTCGAACCTCTTCCTAGATTTTCTACACTTTCTACCCTTCGGACTTCCACCTGGTCTTTCTGCACCTCTCCTACATACACATGGATTACACTGGACTCTTCCGTTGATACACCTCCAATACACCTCGACGTTTGCACCTTTTTAACCTTTTGAACTTTTTTGAACTTTTTTGTACTTTCTACTTTTTCCTATAGTCGTTTCTTCATACTCTGTTTTTTCTTACTCTGTAGCTCTCAATACCACCTCTGTCCGGCATTCGCCATAATAGATCGCTAGCCACTAAACCTTTTCTATTTTCTCTCCCTGTTTATTTCTGTGTTCCTTTCTGTCGAAGAGCGTTGGCTCGAAACGTAAAAGACTTTCTCGCTTCCTGAGTATTAAACTAATAAACTAATACACCTATTTGTTGTTTACACACCAGTCTTCCTCTTTTGTTTCGCTTGTTTTTTTGTAAATTTCATCTATATATATATATGTGTGTGTATACAAATATATATATATATATATATATATATATATATATATATATATATATATATATATATATATATATATATATATATATATCAGAAATATTAAATTTCTAAATATCTCATAGAGATATGTACGGTGGTGGGGCGATAGAGTGGTTGTATACTGCCAACTTAACGTGACAGTAGGGGATTACACCACCGCTGTTTAGCCCTAGGAAGCATCGACGCTTCCTGTCGGCTTCGACACATTTCCTGTGTCCTTATATATTTACGAAGGGGAGACAAATACCCCCAACAGCTAGGCCTGCATCTAGAGACACGCATGTTTCAGGGTCTTTGCTCATCATCGGTCTAGAGTAGCAGAAGCCTGCTAGCTGAAGATGAAATCTTTATTAAAATCATACGATTTTACATAGAATTGGACATCACAAGACAAACAATTACAAAGAATGTTATGAGAGTTCGAATGATACTTAAAAATATATAAAAATTTAATTATAATGTAACATGAACGAAAACTTGGCTTACTTTTGCCTTTATAACGAGAACTTTAGTGCGTTTTTTTTATTTTTTAAAAAAACATTAGAAATTATAATATATGTAAAATGAAAAGGAATGGGAAGTACCGGTTTCGAATTTTGAACCCGGCAGCCTATACGGCCCAGCAACTAATTTTTCCTTTCTTCGATGATTAAGCTGGGTTACTAACACCCACCTTTCTCATCACATCCTTCCAACGTTTCATATACTCTTTCTGTGGCAGGCTCCTCTTCTCCAACCCCATCTTGCTCTTCAGATGATATCTGAAGTATTTTAACAAACCGGGGCCAGAGACAAAGGACCCTGTCACTAAACCTTCCATTCTGGTTCTCCACACACACTCTTTCAGTACTGCCACCGTACAGTAAAAACAAGCCTTACCTTCCTTTGAGAGTCCAGTTGGCGGTATCATCTTTATCATAGATCCAGCCGACAGCTGTACTCGTCCCAGATGCGACAACACGTGTTCAACGTAACTTATCAAGCTTGACAGCTCCCGACATTGTACAAAAGCATGTTGAACGGTTTCGTCGTCCAACCCACATCTTGGACACGTCGGTGGCACTGACATTCCGTGCCTGGATAACTTATCGCGAACAGGTAACGCATTCCTATAGCACTGCCAGGTCAGGGATTTTTGGTAATTGTCCAAATACCCCGGCCTGAAAGTCTTCTTAAACAGGTTGGAGAGTTGATTCTCATCAAACCCCAGAGCCTCTCCTAGGACGTCGTCATTTTTTGCCTCTACCAGCCCTCTATAGAACACCGAGGTGGTATTCCCGCTGCCGGCCTTGCCCACCTTGTGGATCAGCCAGAGTGCCTATCGGCACTCCTGCCATAAAGTCAGGTTACGTCTTTTGATGAAACCGGGTTTAAATCTCTCCATAGAGGCCGGTCGCGGGAAGAATTCCTCTGCCAGCGGACTCCACACCTTATCACCCTCCAGGTGACACCAGAGATGTCTCAGCCTCAACGCATGCCTGCGCATCATTAGCCAAGGCATCCCCAGCCCACCCTTTAGCGGTTCCTGGCAACACACGGAGCGTCTCACAAGTGGCTTTCCTCCCCTCCACAAAAAGCGGAAAAGGAGTCGTTCCAACTTGCTTAACCACGAATCGGGGCAAGGCACGACGGTCGAGCGGTAGGCTATAAACATCTGTACCACCTCCGCCCTCCCTTTCAAGGAAAGATGTCTTCTGGACCACTTCCGTACAATAGCTTCTACTTTGTTCGCTACCTCGCTCCAATTCTTCTCCGTCTGGGAGTCTGGACCAAACCATACTCCGAGCAATTTAACAGGACCATCTGTCCAGTGTCCAACAACACTGGACGATATCGGCTTGTTCCTCCAGGTGCCGAGGCGCAAACCGATGGACTTGTCCTTATTAACTTTTGCCCCTGCCACCGCTTCGTATCTTCGGAGAGCACCTTCTACATGAGGTAGCTGTGCTTCGTTGGACACGATGAGGGTGACGTCATCCGCATAGGCAGAAACAGACTTACCGCATGCGATTTCATTAGGGTTGCCTCCCAACTTCTCCAACTTCCGCAACAATGGCTCAAGAGCCAAAACAACAGGAGCGGGGACAGGGGACAACCGTGACGAACTGAACGCTTGATCGAAAACGGCTCCGTTAGGTAACCGTTTATCTGGACTGTGGACTTGATGCCGCTGTACATAGCTGAGATCCACCCGCAAAAGCCAGGGCCCAGCCCAGCCGGCCCGAGACCGCCGCCAAGTACCGATGGTCTACCCTATCGAACGCTTTACTTTGGTCTAAATGGACCAATGCCCCACCTTTGCCGGCTAATTTCCCGACCCTGTCTATAGTGTAGCGGAGAAGGTGAAGATTATCCTGGATCGACCTGCCTGGGATTGCACATGTCTGTGCCTTCCCGACAAGTTTCTCCACGACAGCCGTCAACCTTTTTGCTAACACCTTGGCCAAAATCTTAAACTCTACATTAAGTAGAGTTATGGGTCTATAATTACTAATACTATCCCCCTTGCTCGGGTCTTTCTGGACCAGCGTCACAATTCCCCGGCTCACAGAACTGGGAATCCTCCCATTCTGTTGCCAGTTCGCATAGACTCCTGCCAGTATATCCCCGAACAAGTCCGGCATACAACAATAGAACTCATAGGGCAGACCATCTAACCCCGGCGACTTTTCCCCGGCGCAACTGGCCATAACCTCTCTTAGCTCCGTGGGAGAGTTCGATCCTTCTCAGCATTCCGCCTCACGTGTCGAGAGCCGAGGTCCACCGGCTAGGAAGTCCTTTAAGGCCTCCCCTCGCTCGAGCGGACCGCCATACCCAAACAACCGGGCGAAATGCTGGTGAAGGACCTTCTGCATCTTCTCCCGTCCATAGATCATGCGACCCTGCTCGTCAGTTAAAGACTTAATACAGGACATTTTGCCCTTCTGACTCTCCTCACGACGGGCCCATCCGGCAACGTTAATACCTTCTCGTTTCCCTGCACGTAACTTAGCTCTGACTCTACACCCCTCATGAGGTGACGGTACAAGACCGTTCTCGCTGCCAACACTCCAGAGGTACAGCCAGATTCCATTGCCTCGTCTAAGTTCTTAACTAATTCGCCCTCTATTCTAGTCCTATCTAAACTTAGCTGCTTGCTAAATCTAATGGACTCAAACGGATGGCTCTTTTGAGGGCGAGCCACCATCTATTATTAATGATGGTGTCACATAATGCCCTCTGGACTAATTCCTTAATCCGAGTACGGAAGCTTCACAAGTCAAAATAGACTTGTTCATTTTCCAGTACCCGGGGCCCTGTCTATGGCATTTATCTACCTGTACCTCACACGTCACAAGTTTGTGATCCGTGTAAGGCACAACAGAAAATTGTGGACAGCTAACGCTATTCCTATCTCGTTCCTTAACAAATACCCTATCTATATACGATCTTCGTGAGCCGTCGTTGTTACTCCACGTCCACTGTGGAACGTTCGGCTCATCCAGTCGAAAACGGTCTGCTAGATTAAAGCTCGCTAGTAGAGCCTTGAGGCAAGGATTCCCTTTTCTATCGTTCGAGCCGACACTATCAACCCGCGCATCGAGAATAGTGTTGAAGTCCCCTACCAAGACTACCGTTTTAGACGTCACTAGAAAGTGCTCCAGGTTCCGATGAAAACCGGTCTGCCCACACCCATTAGGAGCATAGACAGCTACCAACCTGAAGGACTGCTTACTCACGTGAGTCACATCTAGGACAACCAGCCTATCTTCTGGGTCCAGAAAGACAGTACTTATCTGTAAGTCCAAGTTCTTCCTGATAAGGACTGCCACGCCTGCACTCCCCACTCGGCTAGGAGAAATAAATTTCTCGTAACCATTGAGAAGTGGCGAGAACGCTTGGGGTCCTTTCATCTTGGACTCGGTAACAATAGCAACATCGATTCTATGTGAAATGAGGTCGTCCAGCAAACAAGCCTGTTTCCATTTCGACCTCATTCCACGCACATTTATATAGCCTAACTTAATCATCGAAGAAAGAAAAATAATTTACTTACGGTTGCGAGAGGGAGCATGACAGATTATGTCTGCCTGCCTCCTCCACACTCTCCGTTGTTTCTGGGCATTTCACCGGCGTTGCCACCGGCTCTGGGTTGGTGTGGCTGCCGGGCTGATGTGCACTCTCCCAGCTATCACCTCCTGGGTGACATCCTTAATGAAACCGTCCTTTACGTGTTGTTGGAAGAGTCTCTCCTTCCATTCCTCCTCGCCGACCCTTGCGTATCTCCATTCCGGGTCCTTCTCTGTAGTTTTAAAGCATTTGATTTGAGTTCTTGCCTTCACGAACCTCACAACTCTCTCATTTCTCGTATTATAAGCTATACACTTATCATTTGATTTAAACCCTTTTAAAGTTGGGGGTGGGGTTTATTGAATTGCTGTCCTACAAGTGTAGTACCAGCGGGATGGGATTGGAAAATTTTTTTATGTTGTTCGTCTGCATTATTCATTTTCTTTTTTGTTTGGGGTGGGGAGTCAGGGGTGTTTGATTTTTTTCCTTTGTCTGTCACAGTCGTGTATTCCATTTCTTCCTGCTCTTTTTCTTTTGTTAGATTATTTTCCTCCTCCTCCTTTTCTTTTTCGTTTTGTTTTTCATTCTTTTTCTTCTCCTCTTTTTGAATTTCAGTTTGTTTTTTCTTTTCTGTGTTTTCTTTTGTTGTTGCTGTGTTGTCTGCTTTGTTGTTCTCTGTGTTTTTCACAGCGTTTTGAGGAGGAGCGTTAACCGTTTTTTTATTTTTCGTGTGCACTCGGAGCGAACATGACCCTTTTGTCCGCACTTGAAACATCTTGGCCTGCGTCCCTCTACCGATACACGTATAGTATGCACCTCCCCCACGAAGACCCTATCTGGCAAGCTTTCCAGCATAGAATTTTCTGCTTGAATAATCATCTCAAGCTGTTGGTCTTTCCAGTGTGTTGCCTCTTTCTTCCTCATGCTCAATATTGTTAATTTTTCCTCTACATCAAATATGACCGCCGTTGCCGCCCAATCACTTCATAGCCCCTTGGTATGTCCTCAATTGTGACTTTCGCCGTCCTACGCCCCAAATACAAGGGGAGTGAGAGGATATGTTCGCTTTTCAACGTTTGTGTTGAAATTTCCTTCGCTATGTCAGCCGACTCGAAATGAGCTTCTGCTGTAGCGCTTCTCACTCCTCGGTTGACATAGCGAACCTTACTCCATATTGGCGCCATACACTTTTCGACTATATCATTTTTCACGTCGGTTATTCTTTTTTCTTTTATATTATAGACCTTGCACGTAACCGTCTTTTCTCGTATTGCCTGCATAGTTTCAGGGGGCGGTATTAATCGCGTTTCTTCACCGGTTTTTTAATTAACTTTCTGAACTGGAAGAGCTTTTCCATTGCCACTTCCAGTTCTACCACGTTGCCGCCTACGGCGTCAGAGAAACTTGGTTTTGCCTGTGTAACCTTTTGTTTATTAACGGTTGTGCCTTCTCCCATCTCGGAAAAATCTTTTTTTGAATTTAAGTCCAATTTCCATTATAGAAAACAAGAAACTTGTCACAAATGACAAGGGAATTTTTCAAAAATAAGCTATACAGGTTAACAGTTCACACAAAAAAAAAAACAGAAATTTTCTACCCCGAAGGGCGAAAATTACTGAATCAAAAAGCAACAGTTCAAAATTTGCACATGTAACACAAAACAAAAAGACAAACGGATCGAACTCACACAACGGCTTGCAGCAACAGAAAAATGTTTGACGTAATCCGAGGAAAAATTCAAAAAGGCCTGTTCGCTGAAGATCATAGTCTCGACTTCGCAAATATATATATATCTAATTTTCAGTGAAGTTTATTCACTGATCACCAAAATCAGAAATATTAAATTTCTAAATATCTCATAGAGATATGTACAGTGGTGGGGCGATAGAGTGGTTGTATACTGTCAGCTTAACGTGACAGTAGGGGATTACACCACCGCTGTTTAGCCCTAGGAGACAGATATCTTCAGCTAGCAGGCTTCTGCTACTCTAGACAGATGATGGGCAAAGACCCTGAAACATGCGTATCTCTAGATGCAGGCCTAGCTGTTGGGGGTATTTGTCTCCCCTTCGTAAATATATAAGGACACAGGAAATGTCTCGAAGCCGACAGGAAGCGTCGATGCTTTCCAGGGCTAAACAGCGGTGGTGTAATCCTCTACTGTCACGTTAAGTTGACAGTATACATCCACTATATATATATGTATATATATATATATACTAGAATATAAAGATAAAATCACGTTAATGATTGATATCAGGTAGTCAGCATGCAATAAAAATTTATAGGTAATTTATACATTAAAATAATAATTATATGTGTGTGTGTTTGTGTGTGTGTGTGTGTGTGTGTATTTATATTAAGGGAGCAAGGTCAAAAAGAACGACCTATCTCCAAGATGCTTGAAAATGCTGAGGCATTCAGATGCTACCGAAAAACTCCAAAAATATACACGGATTGTAAGCGAGCGAGCGAAAAAACGTTAATTGTGAATTGGATCCAATTTCTAGATTAAAGCCATGAAACAGGCTGTTTTTCTTCGTCAACACAATACACGAGAAATATAAATACAAATAAATATACATGCCCGTACAAAACAGATTCGCACGTTCACATACAAATATTTGCACATATAGATCAAAGATAAGTCAGATTAATATATAAATATATTCATGTTGTGTGTGTGCAACTGGCTTTTTTCAGTTATAGTAGAATACACTCGTCCAAGGTGCCACGTACTGACTGAACCCGGAGCCATGTGGTTTGGAAGCAAACTTCTTACCACACAGCTACGCTTTTATTGAGTTTTATCTCTGCAAAACATCTCGGTATGTTCATAAATTAAAGTTAATAGAAGCAAGAACTACTTGGGTAATTTTACTCCATAAAATATGAATATAATCAGAAGACTAGCTGTGTGGTTGAGAGCTTCGCAGCGAGACTTCGGGATCACTGCCCGACGCCTTCGGGAAGTATCTTTCTTTTATTAGCCACGGCTAGGCCAATATATTATTAACCGTGGAATTTGGAGGCGGAAACTGAAGATGACTCTCGAGTATTTATAAATGTGTGTGTGTGTGTGTGTGGAGGCGCAATGGCCCAGTGGTTAGGGCAGCGGACTCGCCGTCATAGGATCGCGGTTTCGATTCCCAGACCGGGCATTTTGAGTGTTTATTGAGCGAAAACACCTAAAGCTTCACGAGGATCCGGTAGGGGATGGTGGCGAACCCTGCTGTACTCTCTATCACCACAACTTTCTCTCACTCTTACTTCCTGTTTCTGTTGTGCTTGTATTTCAAAGGGCCAGTCTTGTCACACTATGTGTCACGCTGAATATCTCCGACAACTAAGTTAAGGGGTACACGTATCTGTGGAGTGCTCAGCCACTTGCACGTTAATTTCACGAGCAGGCTGTTCCATTGATCGGATCAACTGGAACCCTCATCGTCGTAATCGACGGAGTACCAGCAGCAACATATATATATATATATATATATATATATATATATATATATATAGATAGATAGATATAGATTCTCTAACTTGTTTCTGTCATTGCATTGTGGCCATGTTGGGGCAACACATAGAAAGGATTTTTTTTCAGTCAATAGAATGAACCCCAGAACCTATTTTATTTTAAGCTTGCTACTTATTTTATCAGTGCTACAGTCGACGATACTTGCTCGAGGTACCATACAATGGGACTGAACCTGGAACTGTGTGTTTGGGAAGCAAACTTCTTACCACACAGCCACGATATGTGTGAGTGTCATCATTATTTTACGTACTCTTTTCCATGCTAGCATGGGTTAGACGGATTTGCTGAGGCAATGCTTTCATTCACCTCTAATCACGTACCAGGACGCGGTGTGCATACGCTTACCTATACACACAAACACGTACTTACACACAACACACGTAAAAGCACACCCACATCCATACATACATACATGTGTGTGTGTGTGTGTGTGTGTGTGTGTGCGTGAATGCGTGTGTGCGTGCGTGTGTGTGTGTGTGTGTGTGCGTGTGTGTGTGTGCGTGCGTGTGTGTGTGTGTGTGTGTGTGTGTGTGTGCGTGCGTGTGTGTGTGTGTGAGCGTGTTTGAGTATAACGGTGTAAACCTGCATCCCTTAGAAAAAAACAACAAACAATGTAACCTGGCCATTGGTTAAAATAAATACCAGACAAAAACAAAAAGTGAGATCGATATGATCGACTGAAAATCCTTAAAAGCAGAGCTCCAGCCTTGACCACAGCCGTATGAGTAAAAACCGGTAAAATGTACTATTAATAATTAAGCTGTATTTGGTAATGGCTATTTATTTATTCTCTTATTTGTTTCAGTCATTTGACTGCGGCCATGCTGGAACACCTCCTTTAGTTTAACAAATCGACCCCAGGACTTATTCTTTGTAAGCCTAGTATTTATTCTATCGGTCTCTTTTGCGAACCGCTAAGCCACGGGGACGTAAACACACCAGCATCGGTTGTCAAGCGATGTTGGGGTGGACACACAAACACATACATACATATATATACATACACACACACACACACACACACACACACACATATATATATATATATATATATAAAGTCAAGGTAAAAAATGCTAAAATAATTTTATAAAAAACATTTCAGTACCGGTTTCAGTCATTGAGACTTTTTCAACTGTAAGTATGAAAAACAGTTAAATTTGGAAAAATTAAAAGAAAAGTATACTCTTGTGGGTTCAAGAGAGACAGGCAGAAACAAGAAAAATACCCTTGTATTTGAATATTATGCAAATATTCTTTTAAAAAAACTTTTCTTATAATTTTTCCAAAATTTAATTGTTTTCCATACTTCCAGTTGAAAAAGTTTCAATGACTGAAACCGGTACTGAAATGTTTTTATAAAATTATTTTACCATTTTCTACCTTGACTTTTTTCCATATATATCTACTTGTGTGTTCCTTTTCAACCTTCTACACACACAAAAACAAAAAGTGAGATCGATATGATCGACTGAAAATCCTTAAAAGCAGAGCTCCAGCCTTGACCACAGCCGTATGAGTAAAAACCGGTAAAATGTACTATTAATAATTAAGCTGGATTTGGTAATAGCTATTTATTTATTCTCTTATTCGAAGGTTATAATGGATACAGATCGTGTATCAATAGCTATCTTGATGGCGGTGGCCTCATGGAGCTGACCATGGCAGCGATTATTCTTATATCTATAAGAATGCCATATTAATATGGCGATAACAATTAATTTCCAGTAAACGCTGCCGTAATCTCTTTTATAGAGACTTAGTAATTTTAATATTTCTATTATATATATATATATATATATATATATATATATATATATATATATATATACGACGGGCTTCTTTCAGTTTCCGTTTACCAAATCCACTCACAAGGTTTTAGTCGACCCAAGGCTATAGTAGAAGACACTTGCCCAAGGTGCCACGCAGTGGGACTGAACCCGGAACCATGTGGCTGGTAAGCAAGCTACTTACCAATCAGCCTCTCCTACGCCTATATGTTAATAGATTTGGAACTAAGACTAACTTTAAACTGCCATAGACCTACTCTTATTAATTCTATATTTGTACAACACTAACTGACGGAGTTATGAACTTAACGACCAAATAGTTCGATTAATTGATTTTATTTACCATTTGTGCGTTGCTTGCTAAGTTGCTGAACCAGCCACGCTCTTTCATAGGAAACTATTTTTTGACATTTAAAAATCATTAATCTACATGCTTTGTTTTTATCAATCCATCTGATAGGTTTGAAACGGGGCTGGTTTAAGTATAGGTCGGTATGTAAATGGGATAGGGCGGTTAGATGAGTTACAAAGTTGGTAGGTATGTTGGTAGGCATGATGGTTGTTTAAGCAAAGTATGTGTGTTAGGTAGGCAGGGAGGTAAGTACATGAAACTATAGGAATGTTTTGTTTATTGAAACAAGGTTTTTCTTTAGTCTTAGCATAGAGGAGGCTTAACTAATTTATCGGTATTTCAAAACTTAACTTGTCTCCAGTGCACTCATGTCACATGACAATACACTCATCTATTTACTGTTGTTGTTGTTGTTGTTGTTGTTGTTGTTGTTGTTGTTGTTGTTGATGATGATGAGTGAAAGAACAGTGCATGCCATCAAAGTGACACTGGGGTAAAATATACGAAGCCCAATATACCCATCATGACTACCCGTCTGATAAGGGTACACCAGGCACATGCATCACAACCATATGTGCGCAACATGGTGATCTCATATCAAGATAAACAGCACATGACCTTGCAGGTGGGGCCCAGTTAGAATTTTCTTCTGGTCGAGTAGCCCATCCCGCTCAAAAGGTCCCTGAATAAGGATTGTTTAAGGATGTTGAACGAACCACCAATGTTTCCAAAGGTGAATTATCCAAACCTCTAAGAATTCCTTTCAACACACAGCTACGATGCTCCCCCACTACTTCTGCTCGTGATCAGAGATGCACATATCGTCAGCCACTAAGGGACATGGTCAACTTGTTATAGTCAAACAACAGACAAGCAAATCTGTGGAATTGAACAGAATATTTGCTGTAGCTCATCTTTTATACCAAGACAAAACAATGTACATAACACTTCCAATCAGTTAAGATCAGGAGCCATGAGAACCACTGCCTGGCACTGCATCAGGGCACCACTGTCTGGTACTGCATCAGGGCATTATTATTATTATTATTATTATTATTATTATTATTATTATTATTATTATTATTATCATTATCATTATCATTATCATTATTATTATTATTATTATTATTATTATTATTATCATTATCATTATCATTATTATTATTATTATTATTATTATTATTATTATTATTATTATTATTATTGAGTGAGAGAGCAGTGCATGCCATCAAAGTGACACTGGGGTAAAATATACGAAGCCCAATATACCCATCATGACTACCCGTCTGATAAGGGTACACCAGGCACATGCATCACAACCATATGTGCGCGACATGGTGATCTCATATCAAGATAAACAGCACATGACCTTGCAGGTGGGGCCCAGTTAGAATTTTCTTCAGGTTGAGTAGCCCATCCCGCTCAAAAGGTCCCTGAATAAGGGTTGTTTAAGGATGTTGAACGAACCACCCATGTTTCCAGAGGTGAATTATTCAAACCCCAAAGAATCCCTCTCAACACATGGCTATGATGCTCCTCCACTACTTCTGCTCGTGATCAGAGATGCACATATCGTCAGCCACTAAGGGACATGCTCAACTGGTTAAGGTCAAACAACTGACAAGCAAATCTGTGGTATTGAACAGAATATTTGCTGTAGCCCATCTTTTATACCAAGACAAAACAATGTACATGATAACACTTCCAATCAGTTAAGATCAGAAGCCATGAGAGCCACTGCCTGGTACTGCATCAGGGCATTTTATTATTTATTATCATTATTATTATTATTATTATTATCATTATTATTATTCAGTAGTTTTATTTTTATAACGTGCTTTCATTTACTTCTGAGCGCAGCTCTGTGTGCCTTGGGTATGTGCTGTGGTGTGCTGTGATACTCTTATGGTTACTGTATTGAAAGTGTTTTGCGTAAGATGTGTGCGGTGCCTGGTAGTACTATTTTTTGTACTATATGTACTTGTTGGTCCTGGTGTTTTTGTTATGCATTTGTCTGAATATTTTTTATTGTACCTAATGCGCCCTCTATGATAGAAATTGTTTCTGTTTTTAGACTCCACATTCAAGTTACCTCTATTTCTAGGTCTTTGTATTTTGAAATAAGTTTCTCCATTTCTTTTAGAGAAACGTTGTCATCTGCTGGTATTGATACATCAATTAGAAAGCATTTTTCCCTTCACGATCTCTGACAACTGTATCCGGCCTATTGGCCTTAATTTTTCTATCTATGTGTATTGGCACATCCCATAGTATTGTCGCTTTCTCATTTTTATGCATTGTATTTCGTCGTTTGATGTACTTCTCACTGTCTTGGACCGTTAAGGCCGGACAAAACGCTTAGAAACATTTTGTCCGTCTTTACAATCTGAGTCCAAATTCTGCCGAGGTTGACTTTGGTTTTCATCATTTCTGGGTCGACGAAATAAGTACCAGTTGCGTACTGGGGTCGATGAAATCGACTATCCCCCTCCCACCAAATTTCAGGCCCTGTGCCTAAAGAATTATTGTTGTTGTTGTTGTTGTTGTTCTTCTTCTTCTTCTTCTTCTTCTTCTTCTTCTTCTTCTTCTTCTTCTTCTTCTTCTTCTTCTTCTTCTTCTTCTTCTTCTTCTTCTTCTTCTTCTTCTTCTTCTTCTTCTTCTTCTTCTTCTTCTTCTTCTTCTTCTTCTTAAGGTGATGAACTAGCAGAATCGTTACCGTGTCGAACAAAATGCTTAGCGATATATTTTTTTTTGCGATTCTTTACGTTCTGTGTCAACTGCTACCCAGGTCATATTATTATTTTATTATTATTATTATTATTATTATTATTATTATTATTATTATTATTATTATTATTATTATTAAGAAAGTGGCGAGCTGGCAGAAACGTTAGAACTCTGGGCGAAATGCTTACCGGTATTTCGTCTGCCGTTACGTTCTGAGTTCAAATTCCGCCGAGGTCGACTTTGCCTTTCATCCTTTCGGGGTCGATTAAATAAGTAGCAGTTACGCAATGGTGTCGATATAATCGACTTAATCTGTTTGTCTGTCCTTGTTTGTCCTCTCTGTATTTAGCCCCTTGTGGGTAGTAAAGAAATAGGTATTTCGCCCGTCGCTACGATCTGAGTTCAAATTCCGTCGCGGTTTGACTTTGCCTTTCATCCTTTCGGGGTCGATAAAATAATTACCAGTTACGCACTGGGGTCGATGTAATCGACTTAATCCCCTCTGCTGCTGCTGCTGCTGTTGTTGTTGTTGTGAAGACAGCTAACTCAACAACTGCTCCGGATAATTCAAATTCTGCCTACGCCCATTGAAAGCCTAACTACAATAAAAACAACTCAGCTTTGCAATCCAACGAAACTCTTATACGTTTCCCAGTGCTCCGACTTCTTCCATTGCAGCTTATTCATAGCTAAACGGACATGAATTTTTGAGAGTTGAGTATTTCGACAATGGTCATAGCACAGTTCTGGTGACATTATACGAATCGGGCTGATTGCGATGTCATTCAATGAGCCATACGGACCTGAGAAATCAGAGCGTTAAGGGCAACGCTTAAGACACTTTTTAGGGCCTCTGTGATTGTTGGGGAGGAAGAGATGGGCGGTTATCTACAGAAGGGGGACCAGGACTGAATACTTCCGACAGAGTGGACTCCGCTAAAGTCAACTAACGAACATTCGTTGGTGTTAAACAGATTAAATCTAACACGGTCCCTATGACGAGCTCCCGTACAATTTCCATCTACTGAATCTCCCTCTTCGAGGTTATAAAAGGTACTTGCTCAAGGAGTCATGCAGTGGGATTCAGCCAACAGTTTGGACGTGAAACTCTAAGCTACACAGCTGTACTAAGTTACTTGGCATTCCGCATCTTAACACAAAGGAATGTCAATACATATCATCATAATACGATTTTAATCATCTAAATACAATATTTTTATCAAGAGTCGTAAATAAATTTAGTAAAAAAAACAGAGATAAACCTTGATCAAGCATATCATGTGACATTGGTTACTTCCGTTTAATCTAGAAACGACTTTGTAAATTAAAAACAATCTTCGCAGTCATTTGGTGTAAAGACATTAAGATAGAGGTTGAAATTAAATCAGTATTAAAAAAACAATCTAGTATTACTCAAACATATATACGTGCGTGCTCTCTCGTAATTTCCAACTAAACACGAATTCAGTTGAACAGCTTTAATGAAAATGAGGCAGCGAGGGAAGAGACGTCTTCTGCGAGGAAACATGTAATATATGCTTTTGGTGAGGGAAATAAGTAACGGTTTAAGGAAGGAGCTCTTTAACCCTTTAGCATTCAGGTTACTCTGTCTAATGTAATGCTTACTTATTCATATTGTTTTAAATTAGTCTACGTTATCTCATAGCTTCAAGACTTCGATGATATGATTGTTTATTTTTAGAATGACATTGTAGTATAGTTTCTACAGGGATGATCTCGCTGGTTTGAGCATAAAACATGTGGAATATTTCAGCCAGATGTGGTCCGTTTAAGCGCTAATGGATTAAGGAATATAGGGGCAATTTACGGAATATAGGGGCTGGACATATACTTGAAAGAACGTGGGAAAACTTTTACGAACATAGGGAGGCTTTAATTAACTTGGGGACACTTTCTGAAGATGGGGATAATTTAAGGAACATCGGACAATTTAAGGAACATCAGACAATTTAAGGAACATCGAACAATTTAAGGAACATGGGGACACTTTAATGGAAATGAGAACACTTAAAGAAATATAGAGACACTTCAAAGAACACGGGGACAATTAATGAGGATAGGGACACCTTTGGGGACATGGGGACAGTTTAAGGAATTTGGGGACATTTCAATAAACAAGGAAACAGTCAATGAGTATAAGAATATTTTAAGGAACGTGGAAATACTTTAAGGATCTGCTAGAAATAGCAACCAATAATCCTTCAACTCACACTTTTGCATCTTAGAAAAGTGGAAGGAAAATTTATTGAATAATACAATCCACTGGGTGAAAAAAAATGGAGAAAAACAAAAAGCGATGGAGGTGGATGATCGTGTCTGGAATGCCTCTGATCATCAGTCTGTTCATTTTTGTCCATTCTTCTGCACTACAACATTCAGTGGTACCTACAATTTGTGTCACACCGAATCTCCCTGAGAACTACGTTAAATGTATGCGTGTCTGCGGAGTACTCAGCCACTTAGTTAACTTCAAGAGCAGGCTGTTCCATTGATCGGATCAACTGGAACCTGCATCGTCGTGACCGACGAAGTGCAAGTTAGTTATTGTGAAGACGCGTGATTTATTGGTTAAGGTATTCGACTCACGATCGTAAGCGCGTGGGTTCGATTCCCAGGGATTCGTTGTGTCCTTGAGCAAGACACTTTATTTCACTTTGCTCCAGTTCACTCAGCTGGCAAAAATGAGTTGTACCTGTAATTCAAAGGGGGACCAGCCTTATCACTTTCTGTGTCACACAAAATCTCCCTGAGAACTACGTTCAGGATACGCGTGTCTGTGGAGTACTCAGCCACTTGCACGTTAATTTCAAGAGCAGTCTGTTCCGTTGATCAGATCAGCTGCAGCACATGTCGTCGCAACCGGCGGAATACCGGCTCGATCAGATCTGGCTTGGAGTTAAACAACAACAACAAAAACAAATCAATTCTGGGATGTTTAACTTTTCGTTAACTCTTCTTCGGAAAAAGAGGAAAGTCCAATAGAAGGGAAGACGGAGGAAAAAATCGCCAACGATTCACATGTGGTTACATTTTGAATATATATATATATATGTATATATATATATATATATATATATATATATATATATTATATATATATATATATATATATATATATATATATATATATATATATATATATAATAGTAGGGAATATAATTCCAAAACTTACAGGGAAAAATTCAATTTAACAATTTTAAAAGAAAAAAACACTCATCAGGCGCATCAAAAGACTCAACAAAAAAATCAACCAATTAAAATATTCCCACACGCAACATCCACATTCAACAACAATGAAAAGACTAGAGCTGGAAAAACTTCATCTGCAGACTAACATGAAAACCTCCATTGAAAATCAAAGAGCTGTGGAGGAACAATGGGTAATCAAAAACATCAAACAGAACCCAAAAGTGTTCTATTCTTATGCAAATAAGCATAGAATCACTGTCTCACCTATTGGGCCATTGATTGATGAAAACGGCATTCCCCAACACGATGCTAAAGAAATGGCAGAAATACTGCAGAAACAATATTGCTCTGTCTTCAGTGTTCCCACTGATATTGATGTGAGGGAAACGAACGAAGCTGACTCCCAACACAAAATCGCAGAGATAACCTTCACTGCCACCGACATCGTAGCAGCAATAAATGAGGTCAAACATTACTCTGCTGTAGGCCCTGATAGATTTCCCGCCAGTCTCCTGAAGGAATGTAGATATCAACTTGCAGTCCCTCTGACCAACCTCTGGAGAAACTCGTTAGACGCAGGTTATATACCGAAAAAGTTTCTATCCCAGTCGGTCATCCCGGTTTTCAAACAGGGAAACAGATCCCTCGCAGTCAACTATCGCCCAATCTCACTCACCTCCCACATCATTAAAGTGTTTGAAAGAGTGTTAAGATCAAGGATAGCTGACTTCCTGGAGACCCACAAACTCCTAAATTCAAATCAGCATGGCTTTCGCTGTGGCAGGGACTGTCTAACACAGCTCTTACACCACATTGAAGATGTACTCAAAGCCTTGGGAACAGGTTCGAACTCTGACGTCATATACCTTGACTTCAGTAAAGCGTTCGACAGGGTAGACCATAACATCCTACTCTCGAAATTGGCAAATGTTGGAATCCGTGGAAAAGTTCTACACTGGATTCAGTATTTCCTAGCGAATAGAACACAACATGTTGTAGTTGATGGAGTCCACCCAAACCCAGCAAAAGTCACCAGCGGTGTTCCCCAGGGAACTGTTTTGGGTCCGCTACTCTTCATAATTTATGTAAACGACCTTTCCAGTGTCGTACATCACTGCAAAGTGAAAATATTCGCTGATGACACTAAGCTCCAGCAAATCGTCAATGAAGAAGCAGACCGAACTCAACTCCAGTCTGACCTATATGCTGTGAGTCAATGGGCAGACAGAAACAAAATGCAACTGAATGAGGGAAAATTTGAGCTGATGCATTTTGGAAGAAATTCCTCACTAAAACAACCATACTCTCTTCCTTCAGGGGAACCGCTCACAGCCTCTAACAATATCAGAGACCTGGGTGTAATTGTTGATGACGATCTCAGTTGGAGTGCACACATCAACAAGAAGGTCGATACAGCTCGTAGGATGAGTTCCTGGATCTTAAGAACTTTCCGGTCCAGAGAACAAGGTGTCATCATACCACTTTTTTCATCCTTTGTACGGCCACACCTTGAATACTGCTGCCCACTGTGGTCTCCTCACACAAGACAAAACATCTCCAGAATTGAGTCACCCCAGAGGGCTCTCACTAAACAAATTGAAGGCATGGCTGCTCTCGATTATTGGGATCGCCTTAAAGCCTTGAAACTTTACTCCCTCCAGCGTCGCCGTGAGCGGTACATCATTTGTACGATGTGGAAAATATACCGCCAACTTTGCCCAAACGACCTAAACATTAGCTTCAAGGTTCATCCGAGACTTGGACCACGGGCTATACGTCCCCTGCCAAATTCAAGATCACAACATACATGTACACTGCAACATAATTTCTTTTCCTCAACAGGCCCTGCCCTATTTAACATTGTCCCGAGGGAGATCAAAGAGGAAAAGGATCCCATCAACTTCAAACAGAGTCTGGATAGATTCCTTCAAAGAATACCAGATAAGCCACCCATAATTGGATACAACTCACCCAACAAGAACTCACTACTTGAACAAAACTTGACTTAAACAGGATTCGAATAATCCTATCAGGTGGTGCTATTAAGTTAGACATGGCCTGGACCAATCTCTGGTCGAAACATATCTAAGTTTTTATAATATATGCATATAATTTAGAGAAAAACCTCTATTAAACAATTCAATAAAGAAAGATGTTATTCACACTATATAGAAAACATATACTATAAAAAAAACCTTATTCTAAAAATCAATAAAGTGTGAGGAGGGTGCGTGTGTGTGTGTGTGCGCGTGTGTACGCGCAATGGAAGTGGGATGGTTCATCTTTGTTCGCTTAGTATTTGGGTTTATTTTTTGATTTGGTTGAATCTTGGTTGTTTTTTTTTCTTTTTGTCAGTTATTTATTGTACTTTATTGATTTTTAGAATAAGGTTGTTTTTTTATAGTATATGTTTTCTATATGGTGTGAATAACATTTTTCTTTATTGAATAGTTTAATAGAGGTTTTTCTCTAAATTATATACCATATACATACATACACACACACACACACACATATATATATATATATATATATATATATTAGGGCTATATATATATGCGTATATATATATATAATTGTATCATTCCATTACATATATATATATATGTATTATATTATTATCTATGTATATATATAGATGTCCTGATATATATGGTAATATAACATATACCTATATATATATAATATAGCATATATATATATAATTATATTATGATAACAATACAAAAAAAAAAAATATATATATATATATATATATATATATATGACTGGCCTATTTCAGTTTCCGTCTACCAATCCACTCAGAAGGCTTTGGTTGGCCCGAGGCTACAGTAGAAGACACTTGCCCAACGTGCCACGCAGTGGGACTGAACCCGGAATCATGTGGTTGATAAACAAGCTATTTACCACACAGCCACTCCTGCGCCTATATATTTATTTTTACACTCTCTCTTGTTGGGTTGAACGATTTAGTTCCTTCGTCGCTCAACAGAATCAGTCGACCTTGCTATCGCACTTTCTTTCGTATTATTTTCTACATTTTTACTGGGTTTTTTATTGGTTTATTGTTTTATTATATTGTGTGTTTCATTGTTTTATTGTGTATATTTGTTGTATATTTGTTGTTGTGTGTATTTACAATTTATAATGTATGTCCAAGCACTGACCACTCACCTAAATCGATGGTCAGTCCACAAGCTATTGGTTACCTACTGCTCTTAAAAACGAAATACTATACACGCACACGTATACATACATATTTAATTATATATACACATACTTACAAACACACACACATATATACATATACACATACGTACACACACATACATACACATGCGTATTCAGTCATATATACATACATACATACATACATACATACATACATATATTGACATATATATATACACACATACGCACACATACATACACACATACGCACACATACATACACATACGTATTCAGTCAGTCATTCACACATACATGCATACATACATACAAACATATTGACATATATTGACATATATACATACACACATACGCACACATACATACACATACGTATTCAGTCAGTCATTCACACATACACACACACGCACATACATACAAACATACATACATACATACATACATACATACATGCACACACATACATACATACATACATACATACATACATACATACATACATACATACATACATACATACATACACACCTACATGCACACACACATACATACATACATACATACATACACACACACACATACATACATACATACATACATACATACATACATACATACATACATACATACATACATACATACATACATGTATACATATATAAACATACGCACATCCATATACATACAACCCGAAAGACAAATACAAATAAAAAACACGATAAAACAAACAAAAACAATGTTTTCGGTGAAGTATTGTTCCTACACCTCCGCCTCCTCTTCTTCTCCTTTTTCTTCTTCTTCTTCTTCTTCTTCTTCTTCTTCTTCTTCTTCTTCTTCTTCTTCTTCGTCTCCATCTTCTTCTCCTCCTCTTCCTCCTTCTTCTTTTCCTCTTCTTTCTATTTTCTCTGAATGAAAGATCAACATCTGAACAAGAGAAACAAGATTAAGACAACCAGATTAAAATGTCGAAACGAAATCCCGCTGCAAGTGGTACAAGGCCGGCTTTGACAAATCATAGGTTATATTTAGTGACTTTCGACCTGTTATGACATGAAACGGATGAGTGAAGGCCTTAATTGAGAGTCCTGTCTGACCAGTCGTGTAACAATTCACTTGCTTGTTGGAGCTTCTCAGAAAACGAATTGAAGGCGAAAATCTGGTAGTTTTATATATAGCCTCCTCACTATCTATCTATCTATCTATCTATCTATCTATCTATCTATCTATCTATCTATCTATCTATCTATCTATCTATCTATCTATCTATCTAATTAACCATCTATCTACAAATATAACTATTTATTTAACTATCTTAAGCTCTAACTACCCATGTAATTGAGTGAGAATATCTTTCGTCCTTTATCTTTTACTTGCTTCTGTCATAAAACTGCGGCCATGCTGGGGCACCGACTTGAAGATTCTTTTTTTTTTGTCGAATGAATCGATCCTAGTACTTACTTTTTAAAAAAATTTGGTCCTTTTTCAATCGGTCATGTTTTGCCGAACTGCTAAGTTACGGAAATGTAAACATACCAACACCATTTGTCAAGCGGTGTTGGGTGAGAAACACACACACACATATGTATATCTACATATATGTATACGACGGGCTTCTTTCAGTTTCCGTCTACCAGATCCATTCACGAGTCTTTGGTCGGCCCAAGGCTATAATAGAAAACACTTGCCCAAGGTTCCACGCAGTGGGATTGAACCTGGAAACATATGGAAGAGAAGTAAGCTTCTTATTTCTTTATTGCCCATAAGGGGCTAAAAATATAGGAGACAAACAAGGACAAACAAAGGGATTAAGTGCGTAACTGGTACTTAATTCATCGACCCCGAAAGGATGAAAGGCAAAGTTGGCCTCGGCGGTATTTGAACTCAGAACGTAACGTAACTCTGCTTCCGAAGACCTGTTGAGGCAAGTGAAATCGAAATTGAAATCAAATTCGATGACTGGCATCCGTGCTAGTGGAGCACTAAGAGGACCATCCAAGTGTGATCGTTGCCAGAGCAGCTGACTGGCTTCTGTGACGGTGGCACGTAAAAACACCATTCGAGGGTGATCGTCACCAGCGTTGCCTTACTGGCACTTGTGAAAAAACATTCGAGTGAAGTCGTTGCTAGTGCCGCTGGACTGGCTCATGTGTAGGTGGTATGTAAAAAACACCACTTGGGCATGGCCGTTCCCAGTACCGCCTGACTGGCCCTCGTGTCGGTGGAACGTAAAAGCACCCACTACACTCTCAGAGTGGTAGGCGTTAGGAAGGACATCCAGCTGTAGAAACTCTGCCAGATCAGATTGGAGCCTGGTGCAGCTATCTTGTTCGCCAGTCCTCAGTCAAATCATCCAACCCATGCTAGCATGGAAAGCGGACGTTAACGATGATGATGATATATATATATATATCAAGTAGCGGTGATCTCGGCGGTGTCGATAAGCTCGTTTGCACTCTAGCGCGTCTTTGGCAAACAAGGTTTAATCTAAATACAAAAGAAATTTATCTGCTGAAAGTTTTATTGTTGTTAATACTGTTATTTTTTTTATTGTTTGTTTGTTTATTGTAATTATTATCGCTATTGTAATTATTTCCTGTGCAAGGGAGGCATTCGTGTTTTGTCTTTAGTCTCTAAATGAACCTTATCACTATTGTAATGTCAACCGAATTATAATTTATTGTTATATAAACAAGTGAATTCTTGGGTGACAAAGTACTAATAGACAAGTACTGAATATTATCAACCACTCCCACGTCCACTGTGTATATCGCTGTTGCTAGGAAAACGCTGTTTGATTGGTTGTGATTTTAATTTTACCCCTTACCCACAACTAGGGTGATGTTGAACTTCCTCTGAACGTTTCTTGAAGTCTGAATTGAAGTCTTCACTCACCAATCCGAAGTGTCGACTGTTCAAACGCCTGGTGAGATGATTGATTGTACAATTCATATAAGTAATTTTACATGTAATACATTGTAAACAAATAAACACCTTTGATAGCGAAACATATGTAACATAATTCGAGTGAAAATTACATTATTCATATTCCTTCATGATAAATGTGTGTGTATGTGTTTGTGTGTATCTGAGTGTGAACATTTATTTATCTAAATATCTATTGTGTGTGTATATGTGTATATATATATATATATGTGTGTGTGTGTGTGTGTGTGTGTGTGTGTGTGTGTGTGTGTGTGTGTGTGTGTGTGTGTGTGTGTGTATGTATAATATGGGTGGCTTATTAACAATTTAACAATTATTAGCAATTTAAAGGCAAATTTATTGACATCACTAAAGTGACAGAGGGTACAAAGTGGTATCGGCATTGCTAGAAATCAGTGTCAAAACTACTCAATAGTCACAAATGCACTCTCTTAATGACTGGCAAGGGAGGTATGTTCCCTAGCAAAAATAGCCAGATCACCGGTAATTTCGAATTTTGATGCAGTGCATCTTAATTCTCATCGGTGGCTCTTACAGCGTCTAGGGTTAAACTCAACTCACCTTGTCAGCTTATAAGAAAACCGCTGAACTCATACGCTGATTTCAAAAACGGTGAAAGACTAACTATAAATAACATGGGCGGCTTATTAGCAATTTAACAATCTAAAGGCAAATTTATAGACGTCACTAAGATAGTGCATTGTGGGAAATTTATAGACGTCATTAATATAGTGCTATGGTAGAGACCATGCTAAAGTAGACAATTGGAGCCTGGTACCGCCCTCTGGCTCCTGTTAAACCAGCATGGAAAACGGACATCAAATGATGATGATGATGATGATGATGATGAATAACTGACCGGCTATGAGCACCCAACCAGAACGACTGACCAATGCCTAAAAAAATTATTTCTAATTCAAAAATAACAACAGTGATACAAATCCCAGAATCTTACAGACTATATGTAACCACATGTCAATCGTTGGTGATTTTTGTTTCCTCCAATTTTCCTCTGTTTCTGAAGAAGAGCTTTGCTCGAAACGTTAAACTACCTTTCTTTCCTTCCCTGAGTGTCTGCTAATACTTTACATGTACCACGTCCTCGCGTTGTTGCTGTTTTTTGTGTTTGTTCTTCGTTTTTTTTCTACTATGTGTGTGTGTGTGTGTGTGTGTGACCAAATACGCCCATACATTAGACACTGTGCAACAGCATTGTTAGTGCCAGGTCGCAATTTCGAGTAGCGATAATTTTAACACCGTATTTCAAACAATAACTGTTTAAGTGAAATTAAGTCCCTACGTGTTTCTGAATGGCTACATGTGTCTCATACGGCAATCATTATACATACATACATACATACATACATTTTCTTTTTTTTTCTGTTACGGTGGCTATTTTTTAGCTTATGTTTTCTCTGTCCTAGTTGCGAGCATTTAACTACAAATATTCGTTTATTTTATTTTATTTCCCCTATTTTAAGCCATAAGGTCTGTATTTGTTAACTATTAATGCTATTTGAACGACCACTGTTGTTCTAAGGTGTCAAAACTGCAAAAGTCTCTTGGAATACACCTGATGTGGGGTATCTTTTCCTGTTCCTTTATTATGTATTCTCGATGTTCATGCAAAATTTATTCTATCTATCTATTTGTTTCTCTCTCTCTCCTCTCTCTCTCTCTCTCTCTCTCTCTCTCTCTCTATCTATCTATCTACCTATCTATCTATCTATCTATCTATCAATATATATGTGTACGTTTGTGTGTACGTGTGTGTGTGTGTACATGGTCAAATCAACATCACAAAGAGGAGGATTTATTCTTTCATCATAAAACACTTCAGTGTTGATCAGTTGTTGATACTCTATAAAGCTTATTATGCGATCCACATATGAAAAAGACTATTCGTATCTATGGGAGAGTGATAAATATGAACATTCCAAACAGACTGGTTGGCAAGGATTCGCTGATCATAATTCAACGTCATTCTCTATCTCTCTCTCTCTCTCTCTCTCTCTCTCTCTATATATATATATATATATATATATATATATATATATATATATACTAGCATTATGACCCGTCGTCGCCGGGTCATAGTGCTAGTGCATGTATATATGTGTATATATATGTGTACATATTACATGTACATCTATATATATACATCTACACATAAAATACAAAATACAAAGATATATCTTGATATCGCTAGTGATAACAATACTCAAAATATATAACAGACTGGAATTGTAGGCCCGTCTCTTGCAATTTCGATCAGTTGTACCTTGTCCTCCCTCTTGTATAGAAGTGTGGCTACAATCCAGCCTACCTCTACTTCGGGGGGGAGGGATTTTTAATTTTTATCCGGCACGTCCTACGTCCCAGATATAAAGGTAAAAATAAAATATTTCCACTTTGCAAGTTCGAGTCGAGTACTCCCTTGCACACTCCGTTGACTCGAACCTTGCTTCTGTTGAGGCGAATTTACCGCCTCTGGTTAGATATCTTCCATAGTCGCACCAAGACACTTTTCGATGGTGCTTTCCTCCAGGTGTTCAAATCTTTTTTCTCTACATTGTATACTTTATAGACAATAGTCTTTTCTTTAATTTAATTTTTTATTATCCATCTGGACTATTCCATTTCTGCACGCTAATTTTATTTTTAATTTATTCCTATTCATGTGAAACCACTTATTCAAGTTCAAGTCATTGATGCAATTTTATACCAATTGCTATTTTTACTTTTGTTATGTTACGATTATACTATACTTTAGTTTGATTTTAATTATTACTTACTACATATAATTCAATTGTTATTATTTTTATTGTTAAAGTGAAAGTATCTGAGAAAAAATAGAGAAATGTTTTTGTTTCACTTTTAACACGTAATACTGAAATAGTAGAGAAGATATGATATTGCTATGGGCTCGCTCTAGGCAAGAAGTTGAACATTTTTTTGCCCATGAAACTACATGGACCCTAAGTAAGGCATGTGTAAAATTTGAATAAAATTGGTTGTGTAGTTCTCAAGTCTTAGGGAATCGTAGTGGAGAAGATATGATATTGCTGTGGGCTCGCCCTAGGCAAAAAGTTAAAAAATCTTTTTGCCCATGACACTCCCCGGACCCCAAGTAAGGCATGTGTAAAATTTAAATGAAATTGGTTGTGTAGTTCTCAAGTTTTAGGGAAACACACAGACAGACAGACAGACAGACACACATTCTCAGTTTTATCTATATAGAGAGATATATAATCTATTGGTTCGTGACGTAATTCAACAAAGAGAGTACTCCATCTTGTGAGTGTCAAATATATATGTTTAAGAACATCACATTAAATATATTCGGGCGCAATAATTATACACCAACTCAATAGTTTCACGTGTCTGAAAATCGAAACACGTTCTTCAGGCGCAGGCGACTTTTCGTGCTGAACTAAGAACTTTAAATATAGTGTGGGGCGTGAGAATATGCGAAAAAAACATGAAAAAATTGTAGCATATGGAAAACCCTAACTTCTAACCGGAAAACGAAACCAGGAGACCTGATGTAAATGTAAATAATATACGAAATTAAATGTAAATTAAATGTAAATTGTTTAAGCTGAGTAAAAATGTATATGAAAAATAAATGTATGAAATATATGGTAAAAATGTAAAGGTATAAATATAAGAAATGTCGGGAGTGTAAAAATTTATAAAATTTATAAAAGATAAAAACATAGATGATAAAAAAATAAACCTAAAGAAATACTAAAATAAAGTAGATGGAAAAACTATAGTAGTAGGCGATCTAACTTCCTTAGTCTTTAAATAATAAGGTCGGAGAGATGTCATATCAATCCAGTTCTTTAAAATATATTTTTGCATGTGTCTACAACCACTGAAAATTTCAGACCTCAAGTTCAAAATTGAGTTGGGGAATTTTGATCTGAAAAGTATCTGTGCTCTTTCAGCCAAGCAAAGCCTACATTTCTTTAATCCATTCACATAAGGTGTGGATTTATATATATATATATATATAGTCTGCGAATATATGAGTGTATATGTTCATGTATGCCTATATCTTTTATCTTTTAATTGTTACGGTCATTAAGGCAGCGAGCTGGCAGAAACGTTAGCACGCCGGGCGAAATGCTTAGCGGTAGTTCGTCTGCCGCTACGTTCTCAGTTCAAATTCCGCCCGAGATCGACTTTGCCTTTCATCCTTTCGGGGTCGATAAATTAAGTACCAGTTGCGTACTGAGGTCGATCTAATCGACTGGCTCCTCCCCAAAACTTCCGGGTCTTGTACCTAGAGTAGAAAAGAATTGTTTCAGTCATTACACTGCGGCCAAGTTGGGGCACCACCTTGATAAATTTTTAGTCAAATGAATCGACCCCGGTACTTATTTTCTAAGCAATATCTTTTGCCGAATCGCTAAGTTATGGGCACGAAAACACACCAACAGCGGTTGTTAAGCCGTGGTGGGAGTCAAAAGCGCGCGCACACACACATACACACACAACAGGGTTTTTTTCAGTTTTTGTCTACCAGATCCACTCGCAAGGCTTTGGTCGGCCCGAGATAGTAGAAGACACTTGCCCAAGGTACCACACAGTGAGACTGAACCTGGAGCCTTGTAGCTTGGAAGCAAGCTTCTTAGCACCCATCCAAGCGATGAAATGAAGATGTATATATCAGAATGCATATCGTTTGTTTGTGTGATATCAGGACTGCTTGCTTTGATCATTGTGACAGTCAAATGAGTTATGAACAGATAATAATAACAGGATTATTATCTCATGCTCCAATGATATAATTACCAACATAGTCTTGTCTCGATATGTTATATGTTTTTGATGGTTGGTTAAGAAGAAAATGTTTGATTATGCTGATTGTATAACCTGTCTGAATTTTTATCTTGCTTGTCATTTTGAGCTTTTTTTATTTTGAGACAGAATTCTTGTGAAAATTTAACACGAGGTGTTTAAACACATAATTGGCCAGTAGCATTCTCTTTCCCTTTCTTTCTTCCTTTTTTCTCTCTCTTTCTTTTTCTTTCTTCGTTTTTCTCTCTCTTTCTTCCTCTCTTCCTCCTTCCTCTCTCTCTTTCTTTCTTTCTCTTTCTTTTTCACTCTTTCTCTTTTTCTTTCTTTCTCTCTTTCTCTCTCTTTCTTTCTCTCTCTCTCGCTTTCTTTCACTCTCTCTCCCTCCCCTTCTCTCTCTCTCTCTCTCTCTTTGTAAAAGGAACTGTCGAATCAATTCGACGTGACATGTTGATTAACCATTCCTAAATTCTGAGACCTATTTGGTTTCCAAATATAGCTTAATTTCTTTCTCCAATAATTTTCGAAGCGATCAATATTTGGCACTGACCAACTTTTCCATCTTCTCAGAATCACCTAAACGTCTTCCTCATAAATCATAAAGTCGTCCACACTTTTCAGTTTCTCTAGCAATGTCTTGGTGCCATAGTTTTCTTATCGCAAAAGCCAATCTCTATTTCAGTATTGACTCTAAAACCATTTTACTGGCCTTCATGGTACACTACACTTTATATTCATTTTGAGTAACAAATTCTTCATTATTTTTCTAGATTTAAATATGTATTACGCATTAAGTTATATCACTATAGTGGAGGCGCAATGGCCCGGTGGTTAGGGCAGCGGACTCATGGTCGTAGGATCGTGGTTCCAATCCCCAGATCTGGCGTTGTGTTTAGTGAGCGAAAACACCTAAATCTCCACGAGGCTACATGCAAGGGGTGGTGGCGGACCCTGCTGTACTCTTTCACCACAACTTTCTCTCACTATTTCTTCCTGTTTCTGTTGCACCTGTATTTCAAAGGGCCAGCCTTGTCACACTCTGTATCACGCTGAATCTCCCCGAGAATTACGTTAAGGGTACACAGGTCTGTGGAGTGCTCAGCCACATGCACGTTAATTCCACGAGCAGGCTGTTCTGTTGATCGGATCAACTGGAACGGTCGCCGTCACAACCGACGGAGTGCCACGATATAAATATGATAATGGTTTACGGATTAATAGTTTGGATATTCAGCTTACGAATGTTGTATCCTTGAGCAAGACACTTTATTTCACTTTTCTCCAGTCCTCTCAGCTGGCAAAAATGAGTTATACTTGCAATTCAAAGGACCAGCCTTGTCACATTCTGCTTCACTCTGAAATTCCCCGATAACTACGTTAAGAGTACGCGTGCCTGTGGAGTATTCAGCCACTTGCACATTAATTTCACGAGCAGTCTGTTCCGTTGATCGGATCAACAGGAGCACTGGTCGTCGTGACCGACGGAATGCCAGTTTAATTCTATGCCTGCTAGATCCAGTCGATAAAATAAGTACCAGTTAAACACTGAGGTCGATGTAATCGACTTAGCCCCTCCCCCAAAATTACTGGTCTTGTGCCAAGATTTGAAGCTAATATCGGTGATTGACACTCCATATTGACCGCCCGGTCGGTACAAATGCGTGAGTAGATGTATGACTCTCTCTCTCTCTCTCTCTCTCTCTCTCACTGCTTCCTGCATCTATTCATAAAATTTATTTATATATTTTTCTAACACTATTTCCTATATCTTAATTTATCAAATAATTTCTTAATCACTTCTTATTCCTTAACTGTTAACACTTCGCAGTCTGCAGATAGCCATCTACTTTTAATACATCACAACACTCAAGCTATCTCCCATAAATCTCTCAAAACCATATTTTCTTTAAACTTTGCTTATCTTTATTTCCTAAGGCCGGAACCTTCTTTTCAATATCTCCTTTTCCTGCAGCTGGATTTCTGACATTTAGTTGCCACCATTTTATAAGTTATTTTATTCTATTCTTAAATATATATTTCCCTATCTATTTCAACCCCTTTAAAGATTGCTCGCTCGCTCCCTTTCTCTCTCTCTCTCTCTCTCTCTCTCTCTCTCTCTCTCTCTCTCTCTCTCTCTCTCTCTCTCTCTCTCTCTCTCTCCTATCTACGTTCATAGCTTTCACTACACTTTTTTCACACTTTATACACCAAATCTTGTTTCACTTCTGATATATTGTGTTATAACAGCTTTTTTCCCCTTTTATTCAGTAATGATGTGGGTAGCATGTTGATATTTCATGGAAGAGGTTTCTTTAATATATTTTTCGTTCAAATGAAACGCAGATGTTTCGCTTTCTTCTCCCTTTTAGACTAATCCTCTGTATTTAGGGATATTAAATGCTCGTATTTTCCTTTTATATGTATATATATATATATATATATATATATATATATATATATATATATAATATGCATATGTGTGTGTGCATAATATATATCTACATACATACATGCATACACACACACACACATACATATATATATATATATATATAAGGTGGACACTCGTGAATATAAACAAGTTTATCTCAATAAATAAACACGTTTACTTCTTGAATAATAATGATAATAATAGATAAATACGTATACCTATTATCTGTGAAATGTGTGGATCTAGATTTTTATGGGGGAGGGGTGGGATTAACCGACCCTAAAAAGAAACAAGCAAAAAGGCGCCTGATAATGAATGGTCAATTACTGGAATTGGTTAAGAGAATAGAATTCGGTTCAATCTCAACAGAATCCAAGAAAACCATCCATTTTTTATTGGATGATGTAAGAGCATAAGGGTTCTACGTAAACTGAAAAATGGAGAACATAACGTAAGAGAAGAAGAAAGTGAAAATCTCGCGATCTTTTATTTGAACCCATTGTCGATTGGAGAGGGGGGATACATACCACTCAATAAGCACAAGAAATAAGGGTATTTCTTATCCCCACTTCGCTACCCAAGCAAAAAACTCACCATCTTTCAGATCAACACAAATAGACCACTGATGCTCATGATAACTGAATTTCTGTTATACAATTTAAATATTTTTGTATTCTTCTTTAGTGTAAGTAAATGAACAATTGTTAAAGATGGATAGGGGTTTCCATTGTGGAACGAATTTCCAGCTGTGTATAAAAGTTGCCAATCCTGTAGTCGATATTCTGGTTGTGCCATTTACAGATAAAGTTCAGAGGTGCCACTGCAGTTAAAAAAACTTTTCCTAGAGTAAAGAAGTGCTTCCTCTCTTTATGAATAGGCTGTTGTTTTAGCTTCTGATGGTGGGCAGTTCTTTTAGTCTGAATGCTAAAAGTTTGAGGGACTGAGGTTTTATATCTGATCATGAACTTCTTTTTTTTTTTTTAGAGAACTGCTTTGGTGTCAAAATCTGACTGCATATTCATTTTTCACCTAGAAAGATTCATAGATTTTTAAATAATTTATACTAAAAAATAAAACAAACGGTCACTCGCGAATATAAACAAACATGTCGGACGATACAAGGGGCGGTAATTTGCTTTTACTAGTCAGGTATTATTAATGATACGAGGGGCCCGACAATATCGTCTGTGAATTGTAAGAAAACCGTTTCACAATCTGTTTCTTGAAATTCAGTTTATAACCAATGCATATTATTATGTCAAATATCGTGCCTGAACGTAAAATTTTAAATTCTATGATCTTATTTCGTCTCAAGAGATTTGGGGACAACAGAAAAGGCCATTAACTAACCCTAACACTAACACTAACCCTAACCCTAACTCTAAAACTAACCCTAACCCTAACCCTAACGAGTGTGCACAGTAAAAAATATCTGATTAAAAATAATCAAAAATTTGCAGACGATATTGTCGGGCTCTTCGTATCATTAATAATACCTTACTGGTAAAAGCAAATAACCGCCCCTCGTATCGTCCAACATGTTTGTTTATATTTGCGAGTGACCGTTTTCCGTTTGTTTTATTTTTTAGTATAAATTATTTAAAAATCGAAGAATCTTTCTAATTTTTTGCATACATCATTTACTTTGTATACATTTTCCATTTTCCTAACTTTTTTTTAATTGCATTTCATTTTGTTGGAGAGGTGCGTTTCTAAAGGAGCTCCAATATTTTTTTCTAAATCTGCCATAGCATGTAGCCGTCGTACTGTCTATTTCAAATAAATTGTTTTTGCTGTTACTGTTGTTTAGCTGCATGCCAGACCTGTCATGAGGTAGAGCCATCATCAGAAACATTCTACTCATCTTATTTTCAAACATTGACTCTACCCAATGTGATCTATTTGCAGCAGGTAGAGGAGACCACATAAGGGTTGTCTCGTTGAATCATGATATATTAATGTGGCAGCCTGTAGTTTTCTATATCTTATTCTTTGACGAGATAACTTTTTATCGGATGAATTACAAAATCCTGTACAATCCACAGCAATCAGTGTACAAAACTCAGATATCTTATCTTTCACAGCAATATCTCTTACATATTAACAAGAATTTCTCATAGAAGTCTATCATTTTAATTCTTTACAAAGAGTACACTTGTTCTAGTTTTCAGTTACTGGAATTTGGGGACTTCATTCTCTACATATTTCCTTGCAGCTGTCGGTACATCAATCCTTGTTTATCACGGGTGTTTGGTGGTTAAAAA
>NC_042998.1:69148778-69158778 GCF_006345805.1 Octopus sinensis | reverse complement strand
AGATAGAATTCAAAATTGAACAACTGTACGAATATAGGAACTTAGTAAAAGTAGAAGGAGGAGAGATAAGGCTTGTGCCGCCGCAAGCGAAAGTTCAAGAGATCAAGGAAAGGATTGTAATTTATAAAGTGTACAACTTTAAAGAAAAAAAGATCATGGAAGTCAAAAATGAAATCGTTGAGAAATGCTTGGCCCCGGTGTGGGACAAAATCCGCCATATAGTGAGAGGTGCACGAAGTGCCACGATCGAAGCACACTTTGACACGGCAGAGGTGGCGAAAGAGGTGTCGTCGTTGACTCTTAAAAACGACGACATCATGCTGCTACCCTCGTACATGGGGAAGCGAACCGCAAAGGTAATAGTTGAAGACATACCCAGAGGGTACGACACCATGTGGGTAGCAGCGGCGGTCTTGCATAATGTGGAACGCGAAATATCCATACTGCAAATGAGAAGGAAGGAAGCGGTGAGATGGAGGGGTCAGACTCTGGAACTCCTAGTACAGGCAGAGAACAAGATTTTGGAGAGCCTGCCTGACAGGATTTTTAATGAAGATGGTACGTCCATGAGAGTTTCGGTGGAGGGACGAAGACCCAGATGCTTCAAGTGTGGAGAAAAGGGTCACGTCCGTTCCAATTGTACCAGGAAAAAAAGTACAGAAGAAGCGCCTCCTCCAAGTGTACCCAACGCGAAAGGGGAGGAAAAAAAAGAAAAACAACAAACGACCAAGACAAGTACGGAAGCGAAAATAGACCAAATAGAACTGATGGAATACACTCAAGTCACGCACAAAAGAAAAAAAGAGAATACCCTGGACTCCCCTCCCCAAACAAGGAAAAAAACAACTAACACAGCAGACACACACATTAAGCAAATTCCCCAACCCTACCCCCATGGCACTGTTTTCATTGGAAAACAGTTTGCCAAGCCCCTCCCCATAAAACAAGATTCTAAAAAATGTTTATTGAAAAATGAAAAAATAATAGCGTTTGATGAAAAAAACGAAAAAGTTTACAAATGCTGCAAACTGTCGAGGTTTATGCTGTACAGCAGAACCTCAGATGGAAAAGCAATTGCGCGCTTCGCGAAGGTAGGCGAGAACGAATGGAAGGAGGAGGTTCTTCAGGAACACCTGAGGAACCGCCTAATAAGAGATGTAACCAAGGAAGTAATAGAGGGCAAACTAACAATAACCCCGGCAACCACACCAACCCAGAGCCCAGTGGCAACGCCGGTCAAAGGCCCTGCAGTAGAGGAAGAAAGGGAAGCAGGCAAAATCAGACCGCCGTGCTCCCTTTCACAACCGTGAGTATATTTATTTTCCTCCTTCGCCCACAATGGCCAAGCTGGGCTGTATAAACATACGTGGAATGGGGTCGAAACGGAAACAAATTTGTTTCCTGAACGACCTCACGACACACGGTATAGATGTTGCTATCGTAACCGAGTCCAAGATGAGCGAGACCCAAGCGTTCTCACCTCTTCTAAATGGTTTCGAGAAATTTATTTCTCCTAGCCGAGGAAGAGGAAGAGGCGTGGCAGTCTTCATCAGGAAGAGCTTGGACCTGCAGGTAAGTACTGTCTTTCTGGACCCAGAAGGCAGGCTGGTTGTCCTGGATGTGACTCACGCAAGTAAACAGTCCTTCAGGTTGGTAGCTGTCTACGCCCCGAACGAGGGTAGACAGTCGGGTTTCTTTCGGAACCTGGAGCCCTTTCTGGCGACGTCGAAAACAGTAATCCTAGTAGGGGACTTTAACACTGTCCTTGAAGCGCACATCGACAGTGTTGGCTCAACCAATAGGAAGGGGGACCCTAGCCTCAAGGGTCTACTAGAGAGCTTTGACCTAGTGGACCGTTACCGACTGGATGAGCCGAGCGTTCCACAGTGGACGTGGAGTAACAACGACGGCTCACACAGATCGTATCTAGATAGGATATTTATTAAGAAAAGAGATAAGGATACGTTTAGTTGTCCACAATTTCACATTGTACCTTACTCGGATCACAAGTTTGTGACGTGTGAGGTGCAATTAGACAAGTGTCATAGACAGGGACCCGGGTACTGGAAGCTGAACAAGGCTATTTTGAATTGTGAAGACTTCCGTACCCGGATTAAGGAGTTAGTTCAGAGGGCATTGTGCGGCACCATCATTAACAACAGATGGTGGCACGCCCTCAAAAGAGCCATTCGTTTAGAGTCCGTTAGATTTAGCAATCAGCTAAGGATAGATAGGGCTAGTCTAGAGGGCGATTTAGTTAAGAATCTAGACGAGGCAATGGAAGCTGGCTCTGCATCCGGAGTACTGGCGGCAAGGACGGTATTGTACCGTCACCTTAACTCCAAACACGAAGGTTGCAGAGTCAGAGCTAAGCTGCGCGCCGGGAAACGAGAAGGTGTTAACGTGGCCGGATGGGCCCGTCGTGTGGAGAGTAAGAGAGGCAACAGAGCCTCAATAAAATCTTTGACTGACGAACAGGGACAAAAGATCTATGGACAGGAGGAGATGCAAAAGTTTCTTCACCAGCACTTCGCGCGCGTGTTCGGGGGTGGTGGCCCGCTGGACCGGGGGAGTGCCTTAAGGGACTTCCTGGCCGACGGGCCGCGGCTCGCGGGGCGTGAGGCGGAGTGCTGTGAGGGAGCGATCACTCCCGCGGAAATAAAGGAAGTGCTGGCCGGGTGCGCCGGGGAGAAGTCGCCGGGGCTGGATGGTCTGCCCTACGAGTTTTACCAAAGTATGCCGGACTTGTTCGGGGGAATACTGGCAGGCGTCTACACGAACTGGCAGCAGAATGGGAGAATTCCCAGTTCTGTAAGCCGGGGAGTGGTGACGCTAATCCAGAAAGACCCGAGCAAGGGGGATATAATTAGTAACTACAGGCCCATAACTCTACTTAATGTAGAGTTAAAGATTTTGGCCAAGGTGTTAGCAAAAAGGTTGACGGTTGTCGTGGAGAAACTTGTAGGGAGAGCACAGACATGTGCAATTCCAGGCAGGTCGATCCAGGACAACCTTCACCTTATACGCTACACCCTAGATAGGGTGGGTAAAGTAACCGGCAAAGGCGGGGTAATGGTCCACTTGGACCAAAGTAAAGCCTTCGATAGGGTAGACCATGGGTATCTGGCGACGGTCCTCGAAGCGACCGGACTGGGTCCCGAATTCCGCGGGTGGATCTCCGCTATGTACAGCGGCATCAAGTCCACCGTCCAGATAAACGGTTACCTAACGGAACCGTTTTCGATCAAGTGTTCAGTACGTCAGGGGTGCCCCTTGTCACCACTTTTGTACGTATTGGCTCTTGAGCCACTACTGCGAAGGTTGGAAAGGCTGGGGAGTAACTCAGATGAAATCGGAGGTGGGAGGTCGGTCACTGCCTATGCGGATGACATCACCCTCATCGTGTCCAAAGAGGCCCAACTACCTTGTGTAGAGGAGGCTATCAGAGGATACGAGGCGGTGGCAGGAGCAAAGGTTAACAGGGACAAATCGGTCGGCTTGCGCCTCGGCACCTGGAGGAACAAGCCGATATCGTCCAGTGTTGTGGGATACTGGACGGATGGCCCTGTTAAGTTGCTGGGAGTTTGGTTTGGACCGGACTCCCAAACGGAGAAGAACTGGAGCGAGGTGACGGGCAAGGTGGAGGCCATAGTACGGACCTGGTCCGGAAGGTCTCTGTCCTTGAAAGGAAAGGCGGAGGTGGTGCAGATGTTTATTGCATCTGTAATCACCTATCGCCTGACCGTCGTCCCTTGCCCCGACTCATGGCTTAACAAGTTGGAACGAGTCCTCTTTCGCTTTTTGTGGAAAGGAGGAAAGCCACTTGTGAGACGCTCCGTGTGCTGTCAAGAACCGTTAAAGGGTGGGTTAGGGATGCCTTGGTTGATGATGCGCAGACATGCGTTGAGACTAAGACATCTCTGGCACCACCTGGAAGGTGATAAGGTGTGGAGTCCGCTGGCAGAGGGATTTTTCCCGAGACCGGCCTCCTTAGTTAATTTTAAACCCGGTTACATCAGAAGATGGAATCTGACTCCATGGCAAAAGGAGTGCCGACAGGCACTCACGCTGATCCACAAGACGGGCAAGGCCGGCTGCGGAAATACCACCTCGGTATTTTATAGAGGGCTGGTAGAAGGTAAAAACGATGACGTCCTAGGAGGGGCTCTGGGGTTTGATGAAGACCAGCTTGCCAATCTGTTTAAGAAAACGTTCAGGTCGGGGTATTTGGATAATTTCCAAAGATCCCTGGCCTGGCAGTGCTACAGGAATGCTTTACCTGTTCGCGAGAAGTTATCGCGGCACGGAGTTCCAGTGCCACCGACATGTCCAAGATGCGGGTTGGACGATGAAACCGTTCAGCACGCTTTTGTTCACTGTCGGAAGTTGAACGACTTGATAAGTTACGCAGAACACGTGTTATCGCATCTGGGACGAGTACAGCTGTCGGCTGAGTCTATGATGAAGATGATACCGCCAACTGGACTCTCGAAGGAAGGTGAGGCATGTTTTCACTGCACGGTTGCAGTAGTAAAGGAATGCATGTGGAGAACGAGAATGGAAGGAGCCGCGACAGGGTCCTTTATCTCCGGGACCGGCTTGCTCACCTACTTCAGATATCATCTGAGAAGCAAGATGGGACTGGAGAGGAGGACCTTGCCGCGGGGAGTGTATGAGAAAAGATGGAAGGAAGTGGAAAGAAAGGTGGGTGTGAGAAACCCAGCTTGACCATGGAGGAGAGAGAGGAAGTGGAAGCTGCAGGGCCTCATCAACTGCCGGGGTGTAAAAGCTCCAGTAAAACCACAAAAGTCATCTACAAGTGTTTGTTATACTAGTTATGCAAAAACTATTACTTTATAACGAATCCAAACGAAACTTTTAATCGAATCTCTTAAATGTTTTTGTATGTATGTCCTGTATTCGTACCTTCTATGTATTGATTTTCTATAATCGTAATAAAGAGATAACTATTGAAAAGAAATTTTCGAGTTACTGTTCATCTGCGTTGTGAGAAAATTGCTGCCTCCATTTAAGAGAGCTCGAATTTGTGATACTATTGTTTGTGTTAACTGTTTTGAACAGTGCCCGTTGTAAAACGGTAATTTTCGCCCTACGGGGCAGAAATTTGTATTACCTGCATTTTTGTTACCTTGAAGGTAATTTTTGAAATGGAGTTCGACTTGACGTCGAAGGAAGATTTCCCGATGGGAAAAAGTGAAAATAAGGATAAGAAGTACCCAAACAGTCATTCTCGGCCGCGGTGGGCGGCGCCATGATGGAGGTCGAATTTAAAATCGAACAACTATATGAATACAGGAACCTAGTAAAAGTGGAAGGAGGCGAGATAAGGCTTGTACCGCCGCAAGCAAAAGTACAAGAAATCAAAGAAAGAATTGTGATCTACAAAGTCTACAGCTTTAAAGAAAAAAAGATTATGGATGTAAAAAATGAAATTGTCGAGAAGTGCCTGTCCCCGGTGTGGGACAAAATTCGTCATGTCGTGAGAGGTGCACGCAGTGCTACGGTCGAGGCGCACTTTGACACGGCAGAGGTGGCGAAAGAGGTGTCGTCGTTGACCCTAAAAAACGACGACATCATGCTACTACCCTCGTATATGGGGAAGCGAACTGCAAAATTAATGGTAGAAGACATACCCAGAGGGTACGACATCATGTGGGTAGCAGCGGCAGTCCTGCACAACATGGAACGCGAAATAACAATACTGCAAATGAGAAGGAAGGAGGTGGTACGGTGGAAGGGCCAGACCCTGGAGCTCCTCGTGCAGGCGGAGAACAAAATCCTGGAAAACCTGCCCGACAGAATATTTAATGAGGACGGCACGTCCATGAGAGTTTCGGTGGAGGGACGTAGACCCAGATGCTTCAAGTGTGGAGAGAAGGGTCACGTCCGATCCAACTGTATTAAAAAGGGGAAAAAAACAGAAGAAGCGCCTCCTCAAAGTGTCCCTATCACTGAAGGGGAGGAAACAAGCAAAACACAAAAATGACGAAGACAAGTACGGAAACAAAAACAGACCATACAGAACTAATGGACTACACACAAGTCACTCATAAAAGAAAAAAAGAGAATACCCAGGACTCCCCTCCCCAAACAAGAAAAAAAACAGCAAACACAGCAGACACACACATCAAGCAAATCCCCCAACCCTACCCCCATGGCACTGTTTTCATTGGAAAACAGTTTGCCAAGCCCCTCCCCATAAAACAAGACATAAAAAAGTGCATACAGAAGAACGAAAGGATAATAGCTTTCGATGAGAAAAATGAAAAGTTTTAAATGTTGCAAACTTTCGAGATTTATACTGTATAGTAGAACCTCAGATGGGAAAGCAACCGCTCGCTTCGCGAAGGTAGGGGAGAACGAGTGGAAGGAGGAGGTTCTTCAGGAACACCTGAGGAACCGTCTAATAAGAGATGTGACCAAGGAGGTAATGGAGGGCAAACTGACAATAACCCCGGCAACCACACCCACCCAGAGCCCAGTGGCAACGCCGGTCAAGAGCCCTGCAGCAGCAATACACAGGGAGGAAGAAGGGGAAGCAGGCAGATCCAAACTGTCATGCTCCCTTTCCCAACCGTGAGTACACTTATCCTTCTCTCTCACCCACAATGGCTAAGCTGGGTTGTATAAATGTACGTGGAATGGGGTCGAAACGGAAACAAATTTGTTTCCTGAACGACCTCACGACACATGGTGTAGATATTGCTATTGCAACCGAGTCCAAGATGAGCGAGACCCAAGCGTTCTCGCCTCTTCTAAATGGTTTCGAGAAATTTATTTCTCCTAGCCGAGGAGGAGGCAGAGGCGTGGCAGTCTTCATCAGGAAGAGCTTGGACTTGCAGGTAAGTACTGTCTTTCTGGACCCAGAAGGCAGGCTGGTTGTCCTGGATGTGACTCACGTAAGTAAACAGTCCTTCAGGTTGGTAGCTGTCTACGCCCCGAACGAGGGTAGACAGACGGGTTTTTTTCGGAACCTGGAGCCCTTTTTAGCGACGTCGAAAACAGTAATCCTAGTAGGGGACTTTAACACTGTCCTTGAAGCGCACATCGACAATGTTGGCTCAACCAATAGGAAGGGGAACCCTAGCCTCAAGGGTCTACTAGAGAGCTTTGATCTAGTGGACCGTTACCGACTGGATGAGCCGAGCGTTCCACAGTGGACGTGGAGTAACAACGACGGCTCACACAGATCGTATCTAGATAGGATATTTATTAAGAAAAGAGATAAGGATACGTTTAGTTGTCCACAATTTCATATTGTACCTTACTCGGATCACAAATTTGTGACGTGTGAGGTGCAATTAGACAAGTGTCATAGACAGGGACCCGGGTACTGGAAGCTGAACAAGGCTATTTTGAATTGTGAAGACTTCCGTACCCGGATTAAGGTGTTAGTTCAGAGGGCATTGTGTGGCACCATCATTAACAATAGATGGTGGCACGCCCTCAAAAGAGCCATTCGTTTAGAGTCCGTTAGATTTAGCAATCAGCTAAGGATAGATAGGGCTAGTCTAGAGGGCGATTTAGTTAAGAATCTAGACGAGGCAATGGAAGCTGGCTCCGCATCCGGAGTGTTGGCGGCAAGGACGGTATTGTACCGTCACCTTAACTCCAAACACGAAGGTTGCAGAGTCAGAGCTAAGCTGCGCGCTGGGAAACGAGAAGGTATTAACGTGGCCGGATGGGCCCGTCGTGTGGAGAGTCAGAGAGGCAACAGAGCCTCAATCAAATCTTTGACTGACGAACAGGGACAAAAGATCTATGGACAGGAGGAGATGCAAAAGTTTCTTCACCAGCATTTCGCTCGCGTGTTTGGGGGTGGTGGTCCGCTGGATCGGGGGAGGGCCTTAAAGGACTTCCTAGCCGGCGGGCCGCGGCTCGCGGCGCGTGAGGTGGAGTGCTGTGAAGGAACGATCACTCCCGCAGAGATAAAGGAGATGCTGGCCGAATGCGCCGGGGAGAAGTCGCCGGGGTTGGATGGTCTGCCCTACGAGTTTTACCAAAGTATGCCGGACTTGTTCGGGGGAATACTGGCAGGCGTCTACACGAACTGGCAGCAGAATGGGAGAATTCCCAGTTCTGTAAGCCGGGGAGTGGTGACGCTAATCCAGAAAGACCCGAGCAAGGGGGATAATATTAGTAACTACAGGCCCATAACTCTACTTAATGTAGAGTTAAAGATTTTGGCCAAGGTATTAGCAAAAGGTTGACGGTTGTCGTGGAGAAACTTGTAGGGAGAGCACAGACATGTGCAATTCCAGGCAGGTCGATCCAGGACAATCTTCACCTTATACGCTACACCTTAGATAGGGTGGGTAAATTAGCCGGCAAAGGCGGGTAATGGTCCATTTAGACCAAAGTAAAGCCTTCGATAGGGTAGACCATGGGTACCTGGCGACGGCCCTCGAAGCGGCTGGGCTGGGCCCTGAATTTCGCGGGTGGATCTCCGCTATGTATAGCGGCATCAAGTCCACCGTCCAGATAAACGGTTACCTAACTGAACCGTTTTCGATCGAGTGTTCAGTGCGTCAGGGGTGCCCCTTGTCACCACTTTTGTACGTATTGGCCCTCGAGCCACTGCTGCGAAAGTTGGAGAGGCTAGGGAGTAACTCGGATGAAATCGGAGGTGGGAGGACGGTTACTGCTTATGCGGATGACGTCACCCTCATCGTGTCCAAGAGGCCCAACTACCTTGTGTAGAGGAGGCTATCAGAGGATACGAGGCGGTGGCAGGAGCAAAGGTTAACAAGGACAAATCGGTTGGCTTGCGCCTCGGCACCTGGAGGAGCAAGTCGATATCGTCCAGTGTCGTGGGACACTGGACGGATGGCCCTGTTAAGTTGCTGGGAGTTTGGTTTGGACCAGACTCCCAAACGGAGAAGAACTGGAGTGAGGTGACAAGCAAGGTGGAGGCCATAGTACGGACCTGGTCCGGAAGGTCTCTGTCCTTGAAAGGAAAGGCGGAGGTGGTGCAGATGTTCATTGCATCTGTAATCACCTACCGCCTGACCGTTGTCCCTTGCCCCGATTCATGGCTTAACAAGTTGGAACGAATCCTTTTCCGCTTTTTGTGGAAAGGAGGAAAGCCACTTGTGAGGCGCTCCGTTTGCTGCCAAGAACCGTTAAAGGGTGGGTTAGGGATGCCTTGGTTGATGATGCGCAGACATGCGTTGAGGCTAAGGCATCTCTGGCACCACCTGGAAGGTGATAAGGTGTGGAGTCCGCTGGCAGGGGGATTTTTCCCGAGACCGGCCTCCTTAGTGAATTTTAAACCCGGTTACATCAAAAGATGGAAACTGACTCCATGGCAAAAGGAGTGCCGACAGGCACTCACGCTGATCCACAAGGCGGGCAAGGCCGGCTGCGGAAATACCACCTCGGTATTTTATAGAGGGCTGGTAGAGGCAAAAAACGATGACGTCCTAGGAGGGGCTCTGGGGTTTGATGAAGACCAGCTTGCCAACCTGTTTAAAAAAACTTTCAGGTCGGGGTATTTGGATAATTTCCAAAGATCCCTGGCCTGGCAGTGTTATAGGAATGCTTTACCTGTTCGCGAGAAGTTATCGCGGCACGGAGTTTCAGTGCCACCGACGTGTCCAAGGTGCGGGTTGGACGATGAAACCGTCCAGCACGCTTTTGTTCACTGTCGGAAGTTGTCCGACTTGATAAGTTACGCAGAACACGTGTTATCGCATCTGGGACGAGTACAGCTGTTGGCTGAGTCTATGATTAAGATGATACCGCCAACTGGACTCTCGAAGGAAGGTGAGGCATGTTTTCACTGCACGGTTGCAGTAGTAAAGGAATGCATGTGGAGAACGAGAATGGAAGGAGCCGCGATAGGATCCTTTGTCTCCGGCCCCAGCCTGCTCACTTACTTCAGATATCATCTGAAGAGCAAAATGGGGCTGGAAAGAGGATCTTACCACGGCGTGTGTATGAGAAAAGATGGAAGGAAGTAGAAAAAAAGGTGGGTGTC
>NC_042998.1:69138778-69143778 GCF_006345805.1 Octopus sinensis | reverse complement strand
TGCATGCTTGCGTGTATGTGTATCTGCGCATGTTTGTTTGTATGTATGAGTGTGTCTATCTGTGTATGTATATGTATGTGTGTGCATACTTACATGTGCATGTTTGTGCGTGCGTGCGTGCATGCACATGTAATTACGCGTGTGTGCGTGTATGTGTGTGTCTGTGAGAGTGACACAAACAAATTCATTGACAATCCAATGAAGGAAGCCAGCTCTACATGGCTACGCGACCAAATAGAAATAGCAGCCAAATATTCTTCCAGTCACGCCCTAACAGCTGTCAATCGCAAAAAGAGAATAATCTGATAGCATGTACCATGGCTTTTGCTAAGGTTCGGCATAAGCCATAGGGTGGGGTTTAACCCAGTTTCCACAGCATATAAATGACTGAGATTATAACACTCACCCCTGAATGGGACGCCAGTCCGTCACAGAGTTAACTTCCCAGTTATTACTGGAACTCATTTACGTCTGAATGAACTTGAGCAACGTGAAATTAATGTTTTGCTCAATAACACAATACAGTACCCGATCCGGGAATCGAAACCACAATCTTACGATTGTGAGTGCAATATTCTAACCACTAGCCACGTACCAATACCCTAACCACGCACCTTCATACAGGTACCATGATTTTAATTATTTTCTGTTCGTTGCGAGCGGACATAGACGGCTTCCTGACCCTTTCATCTTCAACCTTGCTGGGCAGCTGAGATATAACAGTTAGAGGGAGACCAACGTGAAATGAAGTGTTCGATCAAGAAATGCAAAGCAAGTCAAGTCCGGTAATCAAACCAACTACCTGAGGCCTCATCGGCATTACGTTAGCTGTTGCTCATTGCAACTGAGTTAATTGAAGCAATGTGAAATGAAGTATTTTGCTTGAGAATACAACGTTCTGCCCAACACCGGATACGAACTTACAGACTTACGGTTATTAACACCCTAACCACTGACTGATGAGATAAAACATGCCGAAACACCGGTGTTCCGGAACTCCTTCTACCAATGAGGGGAGTGCGTTACAAACAGCGACCAGTATACTTTGCATTTGAGTCTGCCAGACCGTATTATAAAATAAAGATGCAAATCATAGTTTCAGCTCACGCTGTACACACTGCAAATAACTTTTATATATAAACGTCACCCTGGCGGAAACTCCTCATCTCATATATACATACGTGGTATGATCAATAAGTATTTGAACTGTTGCTATAGTAACGAAGCTAAAGCACGCAGAGTAAAGCCGCTTAGCAGAGATTGACCTTCAACTCTGCTGCACTTGGTTTTAACGTTCTAGCTCACTTCCACTGTTTACAGCAGTGCTTGGAAGGAACGTGTGTAGCGTGTGATCGTCGCATTGACGATGACTGAGGAAGTTGAGCAGAGAATCTGCATCAAATTTTCCAAATGCTTGGCGATACCTGCTCAGTGGCCTACGCAAAGTTTTCAAAATATTTTCATCGTTCTTGACAAAATCAAGGAGATTTTGTGCAACTGAAACTCAAGTGTCTTTTTGGTCAGCTGAAAGCAGTTTTGGCACAAACTTAGCAAACACGCAACTCATACCCAAATCTTCAGTGATAATTGGCTGAACTGAACCGTAACTAATCTGCACATCCTCTGATATATATAATATATCGTGAAATTTGATTTACTATTACTAAATTGAGTTTGTTTTCCCCTGTTGCTTTGGAATTTTATATTCCCTACTATTATATATATATATAACACAGGGTGCGGACGGGATTTGAGGACAGATTTATGGTTTTTAAAAAACGCTTCTATGATAAGAGAAAAAAACTGTATTTTTATAAAAATAACATAAACATAAATCTAAATAATCAATTTAATAATTTCTTTCAACAAAACCACCATACACATCAATAACTGCCTCTACGCGGAGTCGAAATCGTTTACAAGCTTGAACTATGGCGGCTTTCAAAGAATCTTTGGTGCTATTGGGGTGTTCGTTGGCATTTTTCTCAACGATGCTTCATACATGGTAGTCCAGTGGATTGAAATCTAGAGAATTAGGAGGCTTAATGTTAGGGGTGATGTGATTATGCAAATTGTCGGCCATCCGTTCTTGTGTCATTTGAGCCTTGTGTGATGGTGCAGAACCTTGTTGAATGACATAAGGCCTTCCATTGCCGTCATCGTTGATCCAGAGCTTAACAGTTTTATCCAGAACCTTAATATACGCAGCATATTGTGGCCTTGTGGAAAAAAGTGAGGAGGCATCACATGTCTTTCGTTGCTAACAACACCCAAAAACATGAGACTTGCAGAAAATTTTTATGTGCATTACTCTTTGAATCACAGAAGGGTCTGCACATAGCCATCTGTCATTTCTTCTGTTAGTTTTCTAGTCCTGGTTAAAGTTTTTCTCATCTGAGAAAAACCAAATCACACCATCTTCTGATGGATTTTTAAGTTTGTTCAAAATTGTTTTGGATCTGATTAAACGGTTTTCTTTTGTTTTTTGTTTTTTTCTTATATGAATTGACCTCTCCTCATCACATAAAATTTGTATTTGATGTCTTCATCCACAACATTTCTGATTGTTTTATTTTAACACACGAAATTTTTGCAGTTGACCTCATTAATTTTCCTGGATTGTCTTCAATGTTTTGCTTAACTTCCAGAATAAATTCAGGTGTCCTGATAGAATCAGGGCGTTTGGAATGTTTTTTTTGTTGTTTTTTTTTTACGTTTTGATACAGGTAATAGGCTTCCATCTTCTTTCTGTAACTCACATCGAATCTTGTAGACAAAACATCTTACAACTTTCAGAAATCGAGAAATCACCACGGCTTCGGAGCCACAACCTCAGCATGCCTTTTCACTTCATTAGTAAGCATAGGGCCTATCATTGTTATTTTCTGAAATAGAAAATCAATAAAAATTAGTCCAATAAAATAATGACTAAAAATGCAAGTGTCCTCAAATACCGTCCGCACCCTGTATATATATATATATATATATATATATATATATATATATATATATATATATATATATACACATACATAGTAGACAAGGCTAATTTAGCTATTTCCCCGTAGATTGGGAAAACGATGAACCGCCTTCATCGTTTTTCGAATATTGTTGGATTCTTACCAACAATTCGAGTTGTTATAGAAAACTGGGGCTACAAATTTGCATACTGTAGGTGTTGCCACTTTATTTAATATCAGGCACGCCTGTCAACGGGGATCTCACTCCATGCATTCATTCATTCGGTTCTCCTTGTGCCTTGTGGAACTTGACGCGACAGCAAGATCGTTCCACCTTCTAACACTGAAAGCGTCCGTGACAGCTTGTTCCATTGTTAACCTTCTGCTTTTAAGACCGTTTGTTATTGTTCCCTTCCACGTTTCCTTTGGTCGGCTACATCTTTTACTTTGTGGAACCCATTGCAAAGCGACCCTGACAATTGAGTTCGGTTGATAGCGACAAACTCGACCCAGCCATTTCCCTCTCCTCGCTTCGGTAGATTCTCTAATTGGTTTCACGTTAGCCTTGCTGTGTAGTTGACTATTCGAGATCATATTCGGCCAGTAAACCTTCAAAATTTTTCGTAAACATTTATTTTGAAACACCTCCAATTTCTTTTGAATACTTTTAGTTGTTTTCCAACATCCGGATCCATAGAGGAAGCTGCTATGTATGTTTGCTTTTGTAAAATCGTATTCTAGTGATCCAAATAGATAGATAAATAGCAGACAGATAATGAAAAAGATAGATAGATAGATAGATAGATAGATAGATATGTTTCTTTATTAGCCACACAGGGCTGCACACAGATAGAACAAATTACAAGGTAGAGCTTTTCTTTTGGGGGTAAAAAAAGGAGAGTGGTGGTTTTCGATCAAAAGGGATCGTAAAAGGAAGGAAAAAGGACAAAAAAATGGGGGGGGGAGAAAAAAAAATGAATAATAGGGATCGTTATCACAGAAATGTCAATATGAAGTGTAAAGGGGAGGACAGGTGAGGTTTACCCGTGGAAATAAAAGCCTACGGAAAAGACCACGGTAACCTCGGTCAATGAAGTCACATGTTATATTTCTTTTTTTTTTGCAAATAAGCAACTCTCTGTATTAATTTTTATGGTTCATGGAATCATAGTCAAGGTGGCTTCGTCATTCATACGTGCCATCCTTGCTACATTCACCCATCTTTTTTTAAAACATTCACTAGACAAAACTTGCCTCTCTACTCTCACTTTCCTCTTCAAGTGATACTTGAAGAAGTTGATGAGAGATTGACCAGAGAGGAAAGTGTTTGTCTCTAATCCTTTCAGGCGCGTCCACCAGATACATTCTTTCGCCATAGCCACAAGTATGATAAAAATAGCTCTTCCTTCCCGTTTGAAGGAAGGAGGCGTGACGATATTAACGATAGACTCGGCTGATAAACCGACACGTCCCACACGTGACAGTAGTCGTTCGACATAAGCCCACAGGTCGGAAATTGCTGGACACTGCACGATTGCGTGCAGAGCGGTTTCGTCGCTCTGACCGCATCTCGGGCAGGTCGGCCCCGTGTTTCTCGAGCCATGCCTATAGAGCTTATCCCGAACGGGTAGCGCTTCTCGGTAGCACCGCCAGGCCAGGGATCTCTGGAAGTTGTCCATAGGTCCCGGGCCGAAAGTCGTTTGAAACAGGCGGGTCAGGTATTCCTCGTCGACGCCCAGGTTTGCCCCGAGCTCGTCGTCGTACCTCCCTTCCACTAATCCCCTATAGAATGCTTTGGTTGTGTTGAAGTCACTCAAGGTCGACCCGGGACGGCAGAGTTGCGTGAGAGCAACGCGACACTCGCGGTGCCATACATAGATAGATAGATAGATAGATAGATAGATAGATAGATAGATAGATAGATAGATAGATAGATAGATAGATAGATAGATAGATAGATAGATAGATAGATAGATAGATAGATAGATAGATAGATAGATGTAGAACTTAGACATCTTAGCAATAAGTACTCTTCACTCT
>NC_042998.1:69128778-69133778 GCF_006345805.1 Octopus sinensis | reverse complement strand
AAAGCCGTGTGAGTGGATTTGGTTGACGGAAACTGAAAGAAGCCTGTCGTATATGTGTGTGTGTGTGTGTGTGTGTGTGTGTGTGTGTGTGTGTCTGTGTGTGTGTCTGTGTGTGTGTGTGTGTGTGTGTGTGTGTCTGTGTGTGTGTGTGTCTGTGTTTGTCCTCCCCATCATCGTTTGACAACCGATTGAAATTGGTAAAAGGAAGAAACGATAAGAGTATATGTAGTTGCAGTATTGCTGAATAGTTAAGTATGGTACTCTGTTTCGATTCCTCTGCGTACGTTCGAGAGTGATTGTTATTTTTAATCTTGTTTCAGGCATTAAACTGTGGCCATGCTGGAGCACCGGCTTGAAGAATTTTTAGTCCAATGAATCGACTCCGGTACTTTTTTTTACAGCGTTGTACTTATTTTATCGGTCGCGGAATTCACAAGCAAGAGCAACGATGTTCCCGGGACGACATCAGTCAACGAGGCAGCAATGGACTGCCGACTTCGGTAGCATGCCAGCGGGCGGAGGCGGTCACATGAAGACGGCAGAAGATGCAATGACGACGTCCACACTCCCGGTAGCAGCGGTGGATGCCCACATCTACGATAGCAAGGCGGAGGCGGTGATCCCGAGCGTGCGAAACGACAAATGAACAGACCTGCTGCCATTTGCGACGCGTATGACGGCGAGGAGCAGGCGATTACGAACGAGTCTGTCCTTGTTTGTCCCCTCTATGTTTAGCCCCTTGTGGGCAATAAAGAAATAAGAAATAAGAAACTTAAGCACGCTTGGCGGTATTTCGTCTGTCCTACGCTCTGAGTTCTAATGCCGCCGAGGTCTACTTTACCTTTTATTTACTCACTGGGTCGATATACACGACTGACCCCATCCCCTAAAATTGCTGGCCTTGTGCCAAAATTTGAAAACAATACTTTATTTGTAATGTTTTGATGAACTCTTTTACTCTTTTACTTGTTTCAATCATTTGACTGCGGTCATGCTGGAGCGCCGCCTTTAGTCGAGCAAATCGACTTCAGGACTTCTTCTTTGAAAGCATGGCACATATTCTATCGGTTTCTTTTGCCAAACCGCTAAGTTACGGGGACGTAAACACACCAGCATCGGTTGTCAAGCGATGGTAGAGGGACAAATACAGACACTAACATACACACACACACACACACACACACACACACACACACACACACACACACACACACACACACACACACACATACATATATATATATGCATATATACGACGGACTTCTTTCAGTTTCCGTCTACCAAATCCACTCACAAGGCTTTGGTTGGCCCGAGGCTATAGTAGAAGACACTTGCCCAAGGTGCTACGCAGTGGGACTGAACCCGGAACCAAGTGGTTGGTAAGCAAGCTACTTACCACACAGCCACTCCTGCGCGTTGGACAAACTGCTCAGCGGAATTTAGTCCGGCTCTTTATGTTCTAAATGCAGATCGTACCGAGGTCGGCTTTGCCTTTCGTCCTCTCGGAATCGATAAAATAAAGAACCAGTCACGTACTGGAGTCAATCTGACTGACTTAGCCCCTCAAAATTGTTAGCCTTGAACTAAAATTAAAAAGAATGATTTGATGAATAAATGCAAACAGCAATTATTATATTAATCCTTTCTACAATAAGCAGAAGGCATAAAATTTGCGGGGAGGGGGCTAGTCGATTACATCAATCCCAATAACTGATACTTATTTAGTCGACCCCGAAAGGAAGGAAGGCAAAGTCGACCTCGGCGCAATTTGAACTCAGAACGTAACGGCAGACGAAATACGGCTACGCATTTCGCCCGGCGTGCTAACGTTTCAGCCAGCTCGTCGCCTTGACAGAAGCACATTAATTTCAGAAATAGATTGTAAGATGCCATCTGGTTGATTAGCAAAGATTCTCTGGTCAACAACCTGCAACTTACAGGAAGCTGTTTCTTCTCGTAGTTGTTTCTGATCTGCACTTCATTCCACGCGCCTTGTCAATAGGTGTGGCCTAGTGGCGAGGGTGTTGACACGTGTGAAGGTGCGTGGTTTATTGGTTAGGGGTATTCGGCTCACGACCGTAAGGGCATGAGTTCGATTCCTAGCGAACAAGACACTTTATTTCACGCTGTTTTCGTCCACTCATCTAGTAAAAATGAGTTGTACCTGTATTTTAAAGAACCAGCCTTGTCACATTCTGCTTTACGCTGAATCTCCCTGAGAACCACGTTGAGGGTGCGAGTGTCTGTTGAGCGTTAATTTCACGAGCAGGCTGTTCCGTTGATCGGATCAACCGGAAGTCTCGTCATTGTAAGCGACGGACTTGTCACTTAACATTCTTTTTCATCCGGTGACTAAAGAATAAAATGCATTTCTTTTTTCACATGAATTCTTATCACAAGTGTTCTGATGTTTTTTCCAAACATATTCGCGATTCTTTTTGCCAAAATTCTTCTCAATTCTGAATATCCATGCTCATGTTTTTTTTTGTTTGTTTGTTTGTTTGTTTTTGGTGGTGGGGGTTGTTTTCTGTGGGCGGAATGCATCTGTTTATTTCTTCAACACTTTTCTTGATTGTTACTGCAAGATGATATAAATAACAAAGAGGATGGTGAGGGTTGCCAGAAGCTTGGGTGGTTCGTTGTCTTGTTTAAATTATTCTTTAATCGTATTCTCATCAGTCATCAATCACTGCCATCCTCTAATCCTGCACTAATGGCGATGAAATATACAATTTCCGGGAATATTTCTTCACGATCACATTTCTTTTGGGACACACTTCTCTCTCTCTCACTCTCTCTCTCTCACTCTCTCTCTCTCACTCTCTCACTCTCTCTCTCTCTCTCTCTCTTTCCCTTTCTCACTCTCTTTCCTTCTCTCTCTCTGTCTTTATTTTTATCTTTATTTTTTCTTTTCTCCCTCCATCCCTCTTTCTCCCACTTCTCTCTCTCCTACTCTCTTCCCCCCCTCTCTCTCTTACTTTAGTCAGAAGAGGGAGGGCAGTACCTCTGGCGTCTTTTCAAGGGTGTCTGTAAGTGACGGAAGGAACGGAACCAATTATTTCCAGACCTGACTTCAAACTAAAATGCTTGGAACGGGGGGGGGAAACATTGCAAAAGGCACCCAAGGACCATCCGGTGGTTTTAAACCGAGCGATGGATTATAACTACCAATCCCTGGACAGGAACGGTGCTTCACTTTCCGTTAACAAATTTCACTGACATGGAGGCAATGGTTGATATTTGTCCCACATACTTCGCAGTGAGAGTGAACCTGCGACCACATAATTCCGAAGGGAAGTTCTTAACATCACAACATCACAGCCATGCCTACGCCTATAACCTTTGTTCGGGATATTTTTGTTGGTTCAGGTGGAAGTTGACAGGGTAGCTGCTGCTGCTGGGCCAGGCCAGTTGTTGTGGGGAGAGAGCGAAGAATCTAAGATAATCTCTCTCTCTCTCTCTCTCTCTCTCTCTCTCTCACACACACACACACACACACACACACACACACACACACAAAAGAGTGAAGAAAAGAAGAGTTGAAAGAGGAGAGGAGAGGAGAGTAATAAAGAGAAAGATAAGAGATAAGAAGGATAATGAAGAAGAGACAGGAAAGAGGAGAGTTTAAAAAAATATGCTTAGCAGTATTTTGCCCGTCCTTACATTCTAAGTTCAAATTCCGCCGAGGTTGACTTTGTCTTTCATTCTTTCGGAGTCGAAAAATGAGTACCAGTTAGACACTGGAGTCGATATAATCGACTTACTCCCTCCTCCAGAATTGCTGGTCTTGTGACAAAAGTTGAAACTAGTAGTAGTAGTAGTAGTAGTAGAGTAGTAGTAGTAGTAGTAGTAGTAGTAGTAGTAGTTAGTAGTAGTGGCAGCGGCAGCGGCAGTAGTAGTAGTAGTAGTAGTAGTAGTAGCAGCAGTAGTAGTAGTAGTAGTAGTAGTAGCAGCAGCAGCAGCAGCAGCAGTAGTAGTAGTTGTAGTAGTAGTAGTAGTAGCAGCAGCAGTTGTAGTAGTAGTAGTAGTAGTAGCAGTAGTAGCAGTGGTAGTAGCAGCAGAAGCAGCAGTAGCAGCAGTAGCAGTAGTAGTAGTAGTAGTAGTAGTAGTAAGCTATTACATGCTATATTAGCAGGAAAGTTGTCTACAGGTTTCCTCAAATCTCAAGAACATTTCCAACGATTCTTGTACACTACACAGGATGCCACTTCTTTTTCAGGTCGACAGAACGAGTCTCTATTCGAATTTCCTTCGGCCTCTTAGGTAACCGTTTGGGAGTTCTGCCAAATATACAAATTACCAAAGGAATAACTGTCGTAGTCTTCCACACTCTTTTCAAATCTCTTGCTATTTTTTTTCTTTTTGTATCCACCCTGTTATCAGATAGTATTACAAAATCTATGATCTTACACTCTTACTTTTGTCCTCCAAGATGATAACCTTGTTTCAATAGCATGGTCAATCTTTGTGGGAAAATCCCATAAAATCTTGAAATTCTTTTATCACAGTCTCCCGTCTGAGTTCATATTCTTTACTGCTGTTTCGAAGCACCACAATCGGTTAATATCCCAATGCACTCTTTTTCCTACACACTCTTGCCTACACTTATACTGTATTAAAGAGCTGCATTCTCACGAAATGGCTAAATACTTTCGTCTCCGTTTCCACGAATTCATCATTTGTTCTCTGAGTTTTTACCGATCTTCATTTGATCAAACTCGTTGAGTTGGCAGAATCGTTAGCACGCCGGACGAAATGCTTAGCGTAATTTCGCCCGTCGCTGCGTTCTGAGTTCAAATTCCGCCGAAGTCCACTTTGCCTTTCATCCTTTCGGGGTCGATAAAATAAGTACCTGTTGAGTACTGGAGTCGATATAATTGACTATCCCCTTCCCCCAAATTTCAGACCTTATGCCTATAGTAAAAAGGATTATTCTCATTATTGTTGTTGTTGCTGCTGTTGTTGTTAAGAAGGCGGTGAGCTGGCAGAATCGTTAGCAC
>NC_042998.1:69111278-69123778 GCF_006345805.1 Octopus sinensis | reverse complement strand
CGCGCTGAAGACTTCCAAAATGGCGTCACTACAGTGGATATTATTCAAACAGCTCATCCTTGGTCAATCTGTAGGACTCCTGGCGGTTGGCTCGGTTTGAAGAATCTGTCTTGCGATTCTTTCCAAAGACATTCTAATCACATGTACGTGTTTACCGGAGTATGTGACGTCACGATGCAGAGAAGTCGCGGCTCGACCTGAAGAGACTCTCTGCCCCCCCACCCCGACCTACGTCCCTGTCGCGTAATGTTACTCTAGAGGTGTTTCGGAGGAACCCCATTTCGGCTGCTTGCATTCGTGATCGTCCTCTTTCAATCATTGCTTAATATCCATGATCATACGAAGGCGGCGAGCTGGCAGAATCGTTAGCACGCCGGGTGAAATGCTTAGCGGTATTTCGCCTGCCGTTATGTTCTGAGTTCAAATTCTGCCGACGTCGACTTTGCTTTTCATTCTTTCGGAGTCAATTAAATAAGTACCAATTACGCCCTGGGGGTCGATATAATCGACTTAATCCGTTTGTCTGTCCTTGTTTGTCCTCTCTGTGTTTAGCCCCTTGTGGGTAGTAAAGAAATAGGTATTTGGTCTCCCGTTATGTTCTGAGTTCAAATTCTGCCGAGGTCGACTTTGCCTTTCATCCTTTCGGGGTCCATAAATTAAGTACCAGTTTCGTACTGGAGATCGATATAATCGACGGGCCCCTCCCCCGAAATTTCGGGCCTTGTGCTTACAGAAAGAGAAAGGCGGTGAGCTGGCAAAAATGTTAGGACGCCGGGCGTAATGCTTAGCGGTATTTCGTCTTCTGTTGCATTCTGAGTTCAAATTCCGCCGGCTTAATCCCTTTGTCTGTCTTTGTTTGTCCCCTCTATGTTTAGCTCCTTGTGGGCAATAAAGAAATATGTATTTCGTCTGCCGTTACGTTCTGAGTTCAAATTCCGCCGAGGTTGACTTTGCCTTTCATCATTTCGGGTCCATAAATTAAGTAACAGTTACGCAATGGAGTCGATGTAATCGACTTAATCCCTTTGTCTGTCCTTGTTTGTCCCCTCTGCGTTTAGCTCCTTGTGGGCAAAAAAGAAATAAGAAACATTAACACGCCGGGCGAAATGCTTATCGGTATTTCGTCTGCCGTTACGTTCTGAGTTTAAATTCCGCCGTGGTTGACTTTGCCTTTCATCCTTTCGGGATCCTTTCGGGGTCGATAAAACTAAGTACCAGTTAAGCACTGGGGTCGATATAATCGACTTAATCCGTGTGTCTGTCCTTGTTTGTTCTCTCTGTGTTTAGCCCCTCGTGGGTAGTAAAGAAATAGGTATTTCGTTTGTCTTTACGTTCTGAGTTGAAATTCTGTCACGGTCGACTTTGCCTTTCTTCCTTCCGAGGTCGAAAAATTAAGTACCAGTTGCGTACTGGGGTCGATCTAATCGACTGGCCCCCCTCCCCCAAAATTTCGGGCCTTGTGCCTTGAGTAGAAAAGAATATTCGTGACCATACGTGAGAGCAAGGCACGGAAACCAAACTGAAGCTTGCGAGTATAAAAGACTGCAAACGAAGATCTGTAATTATTCATTTACATATTAATTATTCAGTTTGGATAATTAGTTTTTTGTCTATTGATAAAACAGGTTTATTGAGTTGATAGATCTTTCAAAATTCTGGAATCCTTAGGGAAAATTAATTTAAGTAAAAAGGGATTTAAGTGGTGGGAATTAAAGGTATTTATTGATATCTGATTGGAAATAAATCGATTTCATCTAATGTCTAACCTTACATTTGAAGCTGTAGCGAAGTGTTGTTAATAGATATTATCTTGCCAAATTGCTCTAGAATCTGGCATGTTTTGCAGAAAAGGTGAGACTAATTGTAAATGAAATAAATAAACACACACACACACACACACACACACACACACACACACATGTATACAGAAACATCAAACGCACACACGCATAAAAGGCACAAGATCAAACACATATATTACATAAGCACATCAAACACACACACACACACACACACACATATGTGCTCACGCTCGCATAGACACAACATCACTATAAATACCTAACAAATGAAATTCCAAGGAGGAGAGCTGATTACATTACAAAGTTGAGTTATTTTCATGTTGATAGCCATTTTATCTCTCCGTTTCTCTATTTCATAAGCAAACACATATCTTCTGCCGCTAATAGGGGGTTGCACCGATAGTTAGGGTCTGGAGTAGGGGTAGCGGTGGGAGGTGGAGTAACAGAGGGCAGCGAGTAAAAACGGAGAGTGAGAAAGGAGATAGTGTGTATGAATGAGACAGGAGGAGAGAATGTATGAGTAAGAGGGAGAGGAGAGGGAGAGAGAGAGAGAATGCGTGCGTGTGTGTGTGTAAGAGTGTGTGAGTGCACATGAACGAAGCTGGGGCTGGTTAACACATAATTACAGAATTATACGGCAAGATTCCTTCGTGTTTCAATAATCTAAGGTTCTTTTTGAAATTGAATATCGTCTCCACTGAAAGTAATCTTTTTATATGAGCGGATGTTAGTAACGCTAGTCTTCGTTTGTGTGTGTGTGTGTGTGTGTGTGTACACATGAATGTATGTGTGTGAATATATATATATTATATATATATATATATATATATATATGTATGTATGTATGTATGTATGTATGTATGTATGTATGTATGCATGCATGTATGCATGTATGTATGTGTATGTATATATATATATTATATATATATATATATTATATATATATATATATATATATATTATATGCGTGTGTGAATATGTATATGTATGCGCATATCTTGATGTGTCTGTATGCGTGTGTCTGTGCTTATGCACTTGTATGTATGTATATATGTACGCATGTATGCACGTGTATATATATATATATGTGTGTGTGTGTGTGTATGTGTGTGTGTGTGTCTGTGTGTGCATATCTTGATGTGTGTGTGTGTATGTCTGTGTGTGCATATCTTGATGTGTGTGTGTGTGTGTGTGTGTGTGTGTGTCTGTGTGTGTGTGTGTGTGCATGTGTGTGCGTGCGTGCGTGTGAGGATTCTTCTGTCGCACACATCGCTGGAATAACACAGAGTAAACAGGTAGAAAATATTCCGTTGCATTACTGCCATCACATCATAACCACCACGAATGCCATCATTATCACCATCATCACCGCCACTATCGGCGGCGTCATCGTCGCCGACAACTTCATCATAATCATCATCACCATCATCTATCGACTGCCGCTTGCAGTTGCGATTAAATTGTGGGAGCACTAACTCATGACCGAGGATCGAAATGCTTCTTATTTATTTTTTCCCCCCGTTTCCAGAGGAAAAGGTCGGCTTTGAAATCAAGTTCAGGAAGGAGAAAAGAGACAAGGACAGAAAATATAAGAAAGCAAGACAGGGAAGAACGTAACTGAATAGAGGGGGGGGGGTGATACAAACGTGTAAGAAGGAAAGGAAAAGGAAAAACTGGAATGGGGTCGATCGTGAAAAGCAGTGGGCGGGGAAGGAGTTTTTGTACTGACTTACGTGGTTGCTTACACCAGTATCAGAGAATGTACTTCTGCTCGTGCAAGCAAGCAGTAAATGTCTCTGGTTTTGCATATCCCTGGAGTAAGACGGTTTTCAAGTATACGTCACTTTTCCGTTAAATTGCTAAACATAAGCTGCATCTTCTACTTCCGTTGTGGTAAGGCTTGCGTTTTCCTTCAACTACCTATATTGCTTGGGCCAGTGTAGTGATATATGTGTAGAAATGTGTGAGTGCGTGTATTCACGCGGATATGCACGTGCATATATGTGCTTGAATGTGTGTGTGGGGTTGTAGATAGATAGTTCTGAGTTCAAATTCCACCGAGGTCGACTTTGCCTTTCATCCTTTCGGGGTCGATAAATTAAGTACCAGTTTTGTACTGGGATCGATGTAATCGTCTTAATCCGTTTGTCCCCTCTATGTTTAGCCCCTTGTGGGCAATAAAGAAATAAGATAGATAGATAGATAGATAGATAGATAGATAGATAGATAGATAGATAGATAGATACACACGCACACGCCGCACACATACTCAGGCACACACACTATATATATGTCTGAGTCATTGAAGGATATCTCTGTTTCAGCTAGCCTTCATAGAAGTAATAGCCAAATCTCTCTAAAATTATGCTTGTATATATGCATGCGCGAACCAACAAATGAGATTTCTAATTAGTAGCTTAATTGCTGGAAAATGAACCCAGCTCATCAACTAATCATACCTATGAGCCAGCGTGGTGATCTTTACGTGCTATCTCGACTTGTTATAATTAACAGCTAAATCTCCTCGCACTCTGCTGTTTTATGCATATACTCTTTTACTTGTTTCAGTCATTTGACTGCGGCCATGCTGGAGCACCGCCTTTAGTCGAGCAACTCGACCCCGGGACTTATTCTTTTTGTAAGCCCAGTACTTATTCTATCGCTCTCTTTTTGCCGAACCGCTAAGTGACGGGGACGTAAACACACCAGCATCGGTTGTCAAGCAATGCTAGGGGAACAAACACAAACACCCAAACACACACACACATATATATATATACATATATACGACAGGTTTCTTTCAGTTTCCGTCTACCAAATCCACACACAAGGCATTGGTCGGCCCGGGGCTATAGCAGAAGATACTTGCCCAAGATGCCACGCAGTGGGACTGAACCCGGAACCATGTGGTTGGTTAGCAAGCTACTTACCACACAGCCACTCCTATATATATATGCAAACGAAAGAATCTCTACATGATAGAAAGACTAATTAGAAATAATAGGCAATCCTTACCCAGATCACAACATACCTTATTCGGCAATGTATTTCTCTTTCTCTTTTTCTCTTTTACTTGTTTCAGTCATTTTGACTGCAGCCATGCTGGAGCACCGCCTTTAGTCGAGCAAATCGACCCCAGGACTTATTCTTTGTAAGCCTAGTACTTATTCTATCAGTCTCTTTTGCTGAACCGTTAAGTTACGGAGACGTAAACACACCACCGTCGGTTGTCAAGCGGTGTTGGGAGACAAACAAAGACACACAAACATACATACACACACACACACACACACACACACACACACACACACAAACACACAAACACACATACATATATATATATATATATATACATATATACGACGGACTTCTTTCAGTTTCCGTCTACCAAATCCACTCACAAGGCTTTGATCGGCCCGAGGTTATTGTGGAAGACACTTGCCCAGGTACCACGCAGTGGGACTGAACCCGGAACCATGTGGTTGGTAAGCAAGCTACTTATCACACAGCCACTCCTGCGCCTATATATATATATATATATATATATATATATATATATATATATATAGTATATATATATATATATATATATAGGTAAAAGCCGTGGAATCTTTAAAATACCAACCAATCTTCCTCAAACAACACCCTGCTAGCTTACGCATACATGTATGTATGAGCCAACGAAGAAGACCTCAATGTGGAAGCTTGACTGACAATTAATAGTAGCCACATTTCCCTGTATTTACACCTTATGTATGTCATTGTTCAGTTTTATTTCAAGATTTCTTGCCAATAGAGAAAGAGCAAGTTTTTTTACCTAGATCCAAGGCTCCTTCATTGGAATTTCAACATCAACAACAGGATATGTATGTATTTATGTATGTTTGTATGTTTTGTTTTATGCATGTCTTCTCACGGATATAGTTACATTATCTAGACATGCTCATATATATTTAAATGATAAACTTCTGGAAAGTTTTACAGATTTACAGTTCCAGTGATGAATTGGAGCTGTAGTCTTCGAATTAGCTTTCTCCTTTCCGATTTTGAGAAGCCTAATTTCTCAAGATTGGTATTTAGGCAGTATGTTACATATCACAGGGCCCCAATAATTACAGGTATAAACCTGAACTTGTAATCTGGATAGAGTAACTGCAGATTTCTCTATGTATGTATGTATGTATGTATGTATGTATGTATGTATGTATGTATGTATGTATGTATGTATGGTCCAACATTGGAGCCTTTACATGATATCTCAACCTGTTAGAAATAACAACCATGTCACATCTTTGAGAAAGCCGTCATGGCTTCCAAGAATTTTAAGACTGCCACAAATGTCAGTTCCTCCACATTATTTAGGGGTAATCCGGTAACATATAGATGTGTAGCACATGTGCCCCCCGAGGAATAGCTTCAATGCTTAAATTTAAACCAAAGGGAGAGCTATGGCCTGCTGTTAAATGTGCCTTAAATAGCAGTTAAATGTGCCTCAAATCACTCTTGCAAGGAGATTGATCAATAGTAGTAGCAGAAAAAGGCTGCGAGCTGGCAGAAACGTTAGCACGTCGTGGGCGAAATGCTGAGCGGTATTTCGTCTGTCTTTACGTTCAAAATTCAAATTCCGCCGAGGTCGACTTTGCCTTTCATCGTTTCGGAGTCAATAAATTAAGTACCAGTTGCGTACTGGGGTCGATCCAATCGACTAGCATCCTCCCCCATAATTTTGGGTCTTGTGCCTTGAGTAGGAAAGAGTAGTAGTAGTAGTAGTAGTAGTAGTAGTAGCAGTAGTAGTAGTAGTAGTAGTAGTAGTAGTAGTAGTAGTAGTAGTTGTTGTTGTTGTTGTTGTTGTTGTTGTTGCTGTTGCAGCAGATCAATGATTAAATGACAACATAGGTTAATGTAATCCTTGATATACAAAAGGGCGGTGGGGGTGGTCATGGTTGTGACGCCATGTTTAGATTTGCGGCTAAAAAACAGCTCTGAAGAGAAAGCAACTCGTACATTGTTGGATTGTTAATAAGTTTCAACTGTATTCCCGCCATATTAAACGGGGGAATCCCTTGTCTTTTCAGATTCTTGGGAGAGAAGGGGGTGAGATGACTTTCATCTCTTCCTCTCTCTCTCCTCCCCCTTCTCCCTCTCCCTCTCTTTCCCTCTCCCCTTCTCTCTCTCTCTCCCTCCCAGCAGAAGAACACGTAATAATACATCACATGTAACTTTTAATTTTTTATTTATTTCAATCAATGGACTGTGGCCATGCTGGAGTACCGTCTTGAAAGGTTTTAATCGAACAAATCGACCCTAGTACTTTATTTTTTTTAAAATAAGTCTGGTACGTATTCGAACCATCGCTTTAACCGAACCGTTAAATCGGTGGACGTAAACAAACCAACACCGGTTGTCAATCAATGCAGCGGCGGGGTGGGGGTGACAAATACAAACAAAGATACGCACGCAGTTTCCGTCTGCCAAATCCATTCACAAGGCTTTTAGTTAGTCCGAGGCTATGGTGGAAGACACCTGCCCAGGGTGCCGCGCTGTGGGACTGAACCTGAAACCACGTGGTTGTAAAGCGAGTTTCTTAACCACACAGCTATCCCTGCGCCTAATGACAACAGTGATTTAGAAATTCTTTATTAAAATGGATAACCTGGTACCCGATTTCAGTTGAGTCTGAAGCAATGTGAAAAGATGTACCTTGTCAGACACAATGTGCCGCCCGGCTCTGGAATTGAACTCACGATCTTAAGCTCGTGAAGCCAATACCCCCACTCACTAGACCATCAGGCTCCACATAAATACAATTGCCAGAATGTGTACCATCCATGACAACCTTTAAGTTTTCCCCATCCCCAGGCCCCTAAACCTATACAGGCTTATACAGCAGACCCCAAAGTACTGCCCTTGATAAAAGTGTTGCCCTTGGTGGAGGGGTCCACCCCCTTGCCACCCTACTGCGTATATAAAATATTCAATAAACGTCATTTAGATAAAGGAGTTGGCTAATTTCCAGAACACTTGAGATTTGCTCGGTTTCTATCTGAGAGAATAAAAAAACAATCTCTGGAATCTTATAAATAATATTTTATTAATAATTAACATTATTTTGATAAAATTATCATAACAACGCCAAACCGTTGTTATGATATGATTAAGCATATAATGTAACTCAACGAATAATACGAGTTATTTTAAAAACCTGCCTCTTTCTGTCTCCTTCACTAACAAGACTGAATGTTTTCTCGTACACTCTGGTAATACAAGATGCAACAACAAAAAAACTCCGCCATTGGTGTACTGCAAGTGAAGTTAGACAGGTGGAAATGGTATCTTCATAGAGATGATGTTTTATTATTATTTTATCTTTTCAGTAACCATCATAGTGTTGACAGGTACATAACGTGCATTTTCTGTTAAAACGTTTATCAAACTGTAAAATGTAGGCTTTTATTGTTTTGTTTTGTGTTGTATTTTCTGCCGAACCTACGCAATATAGCGTATTTGATTACATTTCTTCTTCAAAAGAAAACGTCGCAAAAATAAATAAATAAAATCATTCCGAGTCCTCTATGTCGCTGGTTCTAAACCATTTGGTTTTACCTGTTGACCCCTTTGGTTTCCATTTTACGCGGGTGGATCCTCATAGCCATTCAATGTTTAAAGAAAAATCTTATATTTTCATAATTAAATATTATTAAAGCTCACAATCACGAGGTAGTGAGCTCGATTCCCAGACCGGGCTGTGAATTTTGTTCTTGAACAAGACACTTTATCTCACGTTACTCCAGTTCGCTCATCTGTAGAAATAAGTTGCAGCGCCACAGGTGCCAAGCTGTATCGGCCTTTCCTTTGGACAATATCAGTTGCGTGGAGAGGAGAAGGCTGGTACGCGCGGGCGACTGTGGGTCTTCCATAAACAACCTTGCCCGGACTTCTGCAAAGGAGGGTAACTTTCTAGGTGCAATCCCGTGGTCATTTTTAGAATTGTATTAAAAAATTGTCAAAATATTTTGTGTATTGTATAAACAATTTATTGCGCATAAATGCTAACAATATATCGTGCATTTGTTCAAATTCCGCCGAGGTTAACTTTGCCTTTCATCCTTTCAGGGTCGATACATTAAGTACCAGTTGCGTACTGGGGCTGATCTAATTGACTGGCCCTCTCCCACAAAATTTCGGGCCTTATGCCTAGAGTAGAAAAGATTAAAGGCGCGAGCTGGTAGAATCGTTAGCATGCTGGGCGAAATGCTTATCGGTACTTCGCCTGTCTTTACGTTCTGAGTTCAAATTCCGCCGAGGTCGACTTGCTTTTCATCCCAGTTACGCACTGGGATCAATGTAATCGACTAGAACCTTTCCCCAAAAATTTTTAAGGCCTTGTGCCTACAGTAGAAATAATTATTTAATTATTAGTCATTTAAAAATATGCAACGAATGAATAATTTGGGTACTGCTACACGTATCTCAATAGCAAATATTTATTAACACATCGCATCAAATCGAATGATCTAACATGCGAGGTTATATAAGATTCAACAATGATCTACTCACATAACATTTCTTCTTCATCAGGCAAAATTTTATGAGGGGTCTTACAAGGTGATATGCACTAAATGGAATCTTGTAGCATATGCTATTTTTCCCTAAATAACTTAAATCGTATATTTATCCGTCACTTGAAATTTTCATTCGCTACCAAGATTCAATTTGGTGCATATCGCCTTATAAACCTCTTTGAGATTTTTACCCGACAAAGTGACAATTCCATGTCAACGCATTATTGCATAATCGCATATAATCTAAGTTGAATGGAGTAAAGTGTTAATAAAATCTGTCGCTATTGAAACACGTTTAGTATTACCCAAAAAATCCATTCGTTTCATCTTTATTGTTATATTTAAACCACGTTAAACGTACCAATAATTCCTCAGATACTTCTCAATTTACGGATTGCTGGAGTCGTGATAAATTTCAATTCAACTTAGCCTTAACTACAAATTCGAATGGTTAACTTACACGAGTTTCCCCGAGTTTTAACTAAATTACACGGCGTGCTTCGTTGTTGATTTTCTTCGATTTATTTAACTTAATCCTTTCATTATATATACTCTTTTACTTGTTTCAGTAATTTGACTGTAGCCATGCCGGAGCGCCGCCTTTAGTCGAGCAAATCGACCCCAAGGACTTATTCTTTGTAAGCCAAGTACTTATTCTATTGGTTTCTTTTTGCCGAACCGCTAAGTTACGGAGACGTAAACACACCAGCATCGGTTGTCAAGCGATGTTGGGGGACAAACATAGACGCACAAACACACACATACATATATATACATATACATATATACGACGGGCTTCTTTCAGTTTCCGTCTACCAAATCCACTCACAAGCTTTGGTCGGCCCGAGGCTACAGTAGAAGACACTTGCCCAAGGTGCCACGCAATGGGACTGAACCCAAAACCATGTGGTTGGTAAGCAAGCTACTTACCACACAACCACTCCTGCGTCTACTTACCACACAGCCACCCCTGCGCATATATATACATATATATATATATATATATATATATATATATATATATATATATACATATAATATATATATACATATATATATATATATATTATATATATATATATATAATATTATATATATATATATACATATATATATATATATATATATATACATATACATACATACATAATATATATATATATATATACATATACATACATACATATATATATATATAATATACATATACATACATACATATATATATATATATATAATACATATACATACATACATATATATATATATATATATATATATATATATATATATATATATATATATATATATATATATATATATATAATATATATATAGTAGAAATATGTTTACAAAGAAAATATAAAATACACGTGGAGATGTAAGGGTAAAATATGAAAAATCAACGAAAATGCACATTGCAAATAAAAAAAAGGGTTTTTTATGACAGGTAACGACAAATATATACATTTAGATTGACTGAGGTAGTAATACGAGTCATAAAAGTCATTATTATGAGATGATTATAAGATGATAATAAAGTAAGAGAACAAAACGGACCATGGTTTACGTTTTGGTCCGTTTTGTTCTCTTACTTTATTATCATCTTATAATCATCTCATAACAATGACTTTTATGATTCGTATTACTACCTCAGTCAATCTAAATGTATATATTTGTCGTTACCTGTCATAAATAGCCTTTTTTTTATTTGCAATGTGCATTTTCGTTGATTTTTCATATTTTACTCCTATATATATATATATTATATATATATATATATATATATATATATATATATATATATATATAATGTTTTTCTCTCCGTTTTTTTTTCTCTCTCCATTCTTTTCTTTCCTTTCCTCTCTGTAGAAAAACGTAGGCTCGAAACGGCAAAAACTCTTCCATTTTATTCCTGAGCGCCAAACTAATACACCTTGTCTGTTACTCCCTTACCTACCTATCTTCTGTTTAATTTGAAGCGTGAGAGAGGGACGAGGAGAGACAGACAGACAGTGTGTGCGTGTGTGTGTGTGTGTGGTGTGTGAAGGCCAAATTAACATTTTCTGAAAACATTACTTTCTTCGTCTAATATACAATGAAAACCTCGCTTTCTTCCCCTATGGTATCATATACAATGAAAACATTGCTTTCTTCGTCTTCTGTAATATTTTATACAATGAGAACATGTCGACAGGCAGGGTTGGCATCTTTTAAAAGTTATAGACAGACTATTTTTAGGATAGATTTATAAACATATGGACATCGTCATATTTTTGACGATGGCGAAGTTTCAGTGTGTTGTGTCAACACTTGAAATTAATATCTTCACGGCAGATTGTATCAATCATTTGGAATGAATCTGACAAACTGCTTGTAATCAAACACATTCACCATTAAGCTTCTCTCTTAATCCTCTCCCCTTCTCTAATAATAATGGTTTGTATTCGGCGGCCATCTTTGCTCCTTCCTTTCTCACTTTCACTGACAACACACTCTTGACAAATGAGGTACGAGAGGTTATACTATGAAATGCTATACTTCCGTTGGTTGTTGGCGCTGCTGATATTATGAAAATATTCCTTATTAAAATAATCTAATGACAAATGTTGCGAAGAAAGAAGAGAATCTTCAGACTGGCGAAGACAAGCATCTCGGTTTCGAATTTCAGCAGCAATGAATTGCCTCCTTCACGAACGCTCTTAATTTCCTGGGTCAGTTGTGTACGTGATATTTTTTTTTTTTTTTGTAATTTATTAAGTCAAGTCAGTAGAAACTAATTTATTTTCTAATTTTTGTTCCTCACAATATCAAAATTCCTCGAGATTATCTTTTCCACGATGACCAAATACGGCAACATTGTGTGTGTGTTGTGTGTTATATACATACATAAAATACATAGATACGCACACAGAATTACAGGTATATCAAATGCCATACAGCATAAATTCTTGAGTCATTAAAATTATCTCCACCTCTAGAGGATGCGCCATAATTACCAAACAATAATTAAGATCAGCCCTATATGAGATGAGATAACATCAAATAATCAAGTATTCTCCAAAACTGACATGTCATTGAGCAAAATAGACATACTTATTGTACGAAGATAAGACAACAGCCGTGGACAGGTGTT
>NC_042998.1:68993778-69106278 GCF_006345805.1 Octopus sinensis | reverse complement strand
TGGGGTCGATTCGTTTTACTAAAGGCGGTGCTCCAGCATGGCCGCAGTCGACTGACTGAAACAAGTAAAAGAGATTATTTCTCCCTTCGTTCTTTCGTAATACTCTCTCAGGCGGCAAGCTGGCAGAATCATTAACACAAGTCTAAGGGAAATAACTCTGAAATAACATAATATCCAGATTCACAATTTTACCGTGATCAAGTTGTTACTCTTGTAGTTTAGCCCCAGGTCGCCTTCGCCTGGCACAGTGCTCCTCGAACTTTCTTTTTTTTTTTAACCTATGGACCCCTCTGATTCTTGTTTTACTCGGCTGGACCCTCCTAGCCATTCAAGGCATTAAAAATCATATATATTTATAAGTAAATATTATTAGGAGTTTTATCAAAACAATTGTTAAAATATTTTTCACTTGTTTCAGGCATTTAACTGCGGCTATGCTGGGGCACTACCTTAAATGGTTTTAGTCGAAGAAATCGACCCCGGGACTTATTCTTTGTAAGCATAGTACTTATTCTATCGGTCTCTTTTGCCGAACCGCTGTGTTACGTAGACGTAAACACACCAACACCAGCTGTCAAGCGATGGCAGGTAGGTCAAACATAGACACACCTTATATATATATATACTCTTTACTCTCTTTTTACTCTTTTACTTGTTTTCAGTCATTTGACTGCGGCCATGCTGGAGCACCACCTTTAATCGAGCAACTCGATCCCGGGACTTATTCTTTGTAAGCCCAGTACTTATTCTATCGGTCTCTTTTGCCGAACCGCTAAGTGACGGGGACATAAACACACCAGCATCGGTTGTCAAACAATGCCAGGGGGACAAACACAGACACACAAACATACACGCACAAACATATATATACATTTATACGACGGGCTTCTTTCAGTTTCCCTCTGCCAAATCCACTTAAAAGGCTTTGATCAGCCCGAGGCTATAGTAGAAGACACTAGCCCAAGGTGCCACGCAGTGGGACTGAACCCGGAACCATGTGGTTGGTAAGCAAGCTACTTACCACACAGCCACTCCTACGCCTATATATAGTAAGAAACTGAGGAAAAGTGTTCCTTCGAAGGGGTGTATTAAATAGATTATTGGGCAGTCAATAGTATCTCCCTATTTCATTTATATATATATATATATATCATCATCATCGTTTAACGTCCGTTTTCCATGCTGGCATGGGTTGGACGGTTTGACTAGGGACTGGCAAGCCAGGAGGCTCCAATCTGATCTGACAATGTTTCTACAGCTGGATGCCCTTCCTAACGCCAACTACTCTGAGAGTGTAGTGGATGCTTTTTACATGCCACCGGCACAGGTACCAGTCGGGGCGAGGGGTCTGCTATCGACTACGTTTGATGGACTTCTTTCAGTTTCCGTCTACCAAATCCACTCACAAGGCTTTAGTTAACCCGTGGCTACGGCAAAAGGCACTTGGCCAAGGTGCCACGCAGTGGAACTGAACCTGGAACCATGCGGTTGGGAAGCAAGCTTCTTACCACACAGCCACGCCTGTAGAAGTATAACAAGTTTATTGCTGATAAATTTTAACAAAATCTTGAATGGATCCCCACGGGCCGTATAAACCCGGGTTGAGAACCTCCGGCCCAGCACAACCCTATGATCAAAGGTACTCTACTCATGACAAACCTATTCATTTTTGTTGTTTTATACAATGTATGTAGGATTGTGAGTTAAGGAAAATTTTGCTGTTATTTCTAAATCTCAAAACCAGATAACAGCACCATAATTAACCCAGTTTTTAACTCCAGATCAGTCCCCAGTTAACAGGACATTACAGCCATGGCTATTACTGAGTATTGCCTGTCTAGGACTACATTATTTTTTCTAGCCAAAGTGTCCTTTCCTTTCCATGATGAGGGAGACTTGGATGTTATTTCTAGAGTGAACTGTAGATGAGACATGTAAACTATTACCCACAGGACTTTCTGATAGACACAACTAAAAGAATTTTCTTTTTTTTAAATAGTATGGGTCACCTGGTAATGTTTCATGTTACCTGGTTCTCAAAAGAGGTTACCTATCCCTGGTACTTGATTATTGTCTATCCCCAGATGAACTTACTAAGCCTGCTTGATAAGGTTACCAATTTAGTTGCCAATGACCCAACTATGCAATAGGCTTGCACCAGATTACATCTTACCAGTAGCACTTAGAATGATCTGATATATTCTAATGCCGTGGTTCTCAACCATTTTTTACCTGAGTCCTTTTCGTTCCAATTTCACTCAGATCCTCACAGCCATTCATTGCTTAAAAAAGAAAATCACATTACATTTTTATAATTAAAGCATCATCATCATCGCTTAACATCCACTTTCCATGCTGGCATGGGTTGGACAGCTTGACTGAGGACTGGCAAGCCAAGAGGCTGCACCAGGCTCCACTCTGATCTGGCAAGATTTCTACAGCTGGACGCCCTTCCTAACACCAACTACTCCAAGAGTGTAGTTAGTGCTTTTTACGTGCCACTAGCATGGGTGCCAGTCAGGTGGCACTGGCATTGGCTATGACTACAATTTCACTTGACTCAACAGGTCTTCTCCTTATTAGGAATTGTATGAAAAAAATTTAATATTTTGTATATTGTAACCAATTTATTGTGCATAAATTTTAACAAAATTTCATATGGATCCCAGTTGAGAACCATTGCTCTAATGTAACATCTGACAGTTACATTAGTAGGCTATTTCTTTCAGGGCAAATTTATAAGTTGTTCAGAGAGCAGGAGTGGCCTAAGCAAAGATTTTCCTCATTTTAAAAAGCTTCAGGCACAAGCATGCACTTGGTTTTTAATATTTTTCTTATGTATTGCATACTATAGCTGCCCACAACCAAGAGAGAGAAAACACTTTGAAAATTCCATAATTGAATGAGGGCATGTGTCATCGTGGGTGGTAAGCTCTGTGAACACCTGCTGCAAGAGATGCTCATCATTGTCTCACCTGTGGAAAAGAATGTAGGTTCTCAACAGGACTGAAAAGCTATATCTGTGCTGCTTGTCTTTAAGAGAATAGTTAAGCTATGACATCGCTTGAAAATCAGGTTGCAGTCATCATACACATACATGATGTGTGTGCATAAGAGAACGAGAGACAGACAGAGAGAGGCTTCCACAGTTTCCATTGACTACTAAATTCTTCTTACAAAAAGAATAGAGTTGTGCAGTGGGATTGAACTAGAAACCACATGACTGCGAAACTAACTTCTCTGTCACATGGTCATGTCTGCACACATTTAATACAACAGAACTGGAGACTAATGCTTATAAGCTCCTTCTGATCTGAGAGACCCTTAACAGCTTGAAAGATGCATTTGTAATACAAATATAAAGATATTTCTTTACTACCCACAAGGGGCTAAACACAGAGAGGACAAACAGATTAAGTCGATTATATCGACCCCAGTGTTTAACTGGTACTTATTTAATCGATCCCGAAAGGATGAAAGGCAGAGTCGACCCCGGCAGAAATAGAACTCGGAACATAATGGCAGACGAAATACGGCTACACATTTCGCCCGGCATGCTAACGTTTCTGCCAGCTCGCTGCCTGTATATAAATATAAATTTATATAGGCGGCGAGCTGGCAGAAACGTTAGCGCGCCGGGCGAAATGCTTAGCGGTATTTCGTCTGCCGTTATGTTTGAGTTCAAATTCCGCCAAGGTCGACTTTGCCTTTCATCCTTTCAGGGTCGATTAAATAAGTACAGTTACACACTGGGGTCGATATGATTGACTTAATCCGTTTGTCTGTCCTTGTTCGTCCTCTCTGTGTTTAGCCCCTTGTGGGTAGTAAAGAAATATGTATATAAATATAAATATCAACACATGAATAGATTAGATACATGTCTATCCTGTGTATGGAAGTGAGGCATGGCCTGTAACATCAGGTGCTTGGAGAGCCATGAAATGTGGTTCTTAAGAACATTGAGAATAGCTTCAATAGACAAAGTGTTTAATGAGGAAGTGATTAACCAGGCTGTAATAAATAGGAAGCTTTGTGAGATAAGGGTTGAGAGATGAGGAAAAAGAGCTCGGCAAATTTAGAGATGACAGAAAAGACTGAAGAGAAAAGAAGTAGAGGAAGAAGGATGATATGGATGTCAAGCTTGACAAACTGATTGGAAGAGCATTAAACATTAGGAAGTGGAACTGTTACAGAAAACAAAGAGTATTCTAGCAGGACATGATTGCTTATGTTCTACATTTTGGACATGGCATCTAAAGGAGATACGCAATACACACGTCATTGAAAGCATGAAATAGGGAGTGGGAAAACAGTTAACAACTGACAAGGAGTTATCTTCTTTCCGTATTTTATCCTCTACTTATCTCTCTGGGCGTTTACATAGTTTTCACTCATTGGTGATGTCTTGTACTAAATGTGTATTTTTATATTTTACATACATATATATCTATTGGGCCTCGTACATCCATATATATCCACTGGGCCTCACCAAGGCAATGACAAGTGACAGAGACCTTTGGAAATATGTGTGCATAAGAGGACTCGGAAACCCAAGTGAGACTGTAACCGTGGCCTATGCCAGTGCAGCCTAACCAGCACATTTAAGAGTACCCTGCAATTGGGCAATAAACTGCTCTTGCGAAAACCTGTTGAGGCAAGTGAAGTCATCGTAGCTGATGATAGTACTGCATGCTTGGCACCTGTGCCGGTGGCATGTAAAAAGCACCATTCAAGCCTGGTCGATGCCAGCGCCACCTGACTGGCTCCTGTGCTGGTGGCACATATAAAAAAACCCACTACACTCTCGAAGTGGTTGGCGTTAGGAAGAGCACCCCTATGTAGAAACTTTGCCAGATCATATTGGAGCCTGGTGCAGCTTCCTGGCTCTCCAGACCTCTCAAACGACCCAACCCATGCCAGCATGGAAAGCGGATGTTAAACAACAATGATGATACTTACTCAGATGGCTTCAACATGTGACACATTGCTAATATATTTAACACGGGAACATGGTTCTATGCAGAAACCATCAAGATGGTTTGCTGTTGATTTAAAGTAAGTTTAGTGCATCACAACCATGTTACTCTTTTTCTCTTCCTCTCTCCTTATACGATCTTCAACAGGTATCCAATGAGGGACACCCAACCTGCTAGAAACTATACCAAATTATACTCTGCTGTTTTTGAAGCAGCAAATGCCAGTCATGACGGGATGGAAACCCCAATGGCTCTCAACAAAACCAACAATAAAAAAAAAAAAAACCAATGACTCTCAAAAGAAAAACAAAAGGCGAGAAGCTGGCAGAATCATTAGCACACTGGATAGAACGCTTAGCAGTATTTCACCCGTCGCTACGTTCTAAGTTTGAATTCCGCTGAGGTTGACTTTGCCTTTCATCCTTTTGGAGCGGGGGGGGGGGGGGGGTCAATAAATTAAGTACCACTTGAGTACTGGGGGTTGATGTAATCAACCCACCCACCCACCCTGCCAACCAAATTTCAAGTTGAGTCTTTAGTAGCAAGGGTTTATGGACCCTCTTTGGTTCCTTTTTTACTTTATTTTATATTTTTACAATATCAGGAATTGTATGAGAAAATTGTTTAAGTGCTAAAAGGTTAGAAAGAAAAATAACTTGAAATTTATTTTTTTTCTATAAAATTAAGTTTATTTATATATTAAAATAATCTCAGTGTTACAAAACAAAATTAAAATATTCATGTTTTCTTTAAAAATACAAAAAATGCTTTACAAATATAATTACATATTTTACACATTGATGGATTCTTGTAGTATTTATGGTAAACTTCGTTCCATTATACTGGATAATAACGTTTTATCTTTGAATGACCATTGTAAGTCTTGCTCGCTCAAACGTAGGGAGATCTGAAATCAAAAATCAAATCCAATTAAAACTTAACAAAATAGTATTTGATTAATTATTTTCTACATCCTAAAACTTCTATACAAGCTTAACAAAAGATTCCATTGATGAGGTTCCTGTTTTAAAGTGACCAAAATTTCACATTAATTTATGTTCCAAACACCAGCTTGATAATGTCAAAGTTATTTTAATAAATTCTTTGTAATTTTAAAAGTTAACTGAAGCATCTGGCATTCATTATTTACATTTGACGGATATTCATCTTCATCTTGTTTGTTGTTAACACATTTCGGTTGATATACCCTCCAGCCTTCATCAGGTGTCTTGGGGAAATTTCGAACCTAGGTTCTCATTCCTAAAGTATTTTTCGATGTTATTATTGTTATTATTCAGGTCACTGCTTGGAATAAAACTTGGAATCGTGGGGTTAGTAGCCCGCGCTCTTAACCACTACGCCATATGCCCATGAGCTTTTTTGACAGAGGGCGTAGTGGTTAAGAGCGTGGGCTACTAACTCCAAGATTCCAAGCAGTGACCTTGAATAATAACAATAACAAAATCGACAAATACTTAGGAATGAGTACCCAGATTCGAAATTTCCCCAAGACACCTGATGAAGGCTGGAAGGTATATCAACCGAAACATGTTAACAAAAAACAAGATGAGGACAAATATCTGTCAAATGTAAATAATGTACATAATTCCCCGTCTCTTAAATATAGAACTGTATTACCTGGCATTCAGTCAGTTGTAACAAATGTTCCAGCTGATCTGATCAACATAACAGCTTCCTCATAAAATTAACAGCAGGTGGCTTTGAAATACAGGTACAACTCATTTTTGCCAGTTGAGTGGACTAGGGTAACATTTAAAAGTGCCTTGCTTAAGGATAGAATGCAGTGTCAAGAATCGAACTCACAACCTCATCATGAGCAGAAAACTCTAACCACTAAGCCACATGCCATCACAACTGAAACAAAATGTATTTCAACAGAAATTTGCTGATAAAAAGGTTGAAACTGCGACCCACATAAACCATGGTGAGATTTGAACCCAGAACACAAAAAATCAGGACAAACACCACAAGGTATCAAGTCCAATGTTCTAATTCCACCGCTCCACCATCTTGGACTGAGACTGTTTTATTGACCCCTAAAAAACCAGGAAAGGTAGAAATAAGGACACAGAGTCAGTCTACGACTATTTCATTAGAAATATACTTTTTACCATTTGCTTGTCTGTCATTGGGCTGCAGCCATGCTGGAGCACTGCCTTAAAGAGTTGAACAAATCAACTCTCAATACACAATTTTTGTTAAGATTGCTTTACTTATATTTTATTAGTCTCTTATGCCAAACTGCTAAGTTACAGAAACCTAAACAAATGAACAGCAACTGTTAAATAAGAGTGGGTACAAACACAAAACCACACACACACACATTACATGTAAATATTTGGTTGAAAAACCCCTTTGAATAAAAGTCAAAGGCAGCTAAAAAGGGAATTTTCAGCGGCAGTGGCACATGCGCACACACAGCGGTTTCACACCATTCTATCCTCCAAATTTACTCATTAGGCATTCATGGGCCTGGTCCAACAGAAAGACACTTGCCCAAGATGCCATAATGGGACTTAGGTGGAACCCACAAGGATGCAAAGCAAGATTCTAAACTACAAAGCCAGAGAAAACAAATAATGGATATACTTACTTTGGTCTTCCTTAAATCCTTGGCTTTTTTGGTTTGTATGATCCCTTGTGATTCTAACAGACTAGAAATACATACAAATTCTGACTGACCAACAGCAGTGACGTTACATTGATGACACACTTTTTTGAAAACATCATGAAGCTGAAAGATAAAATAAAAATTACATAATATACATAAAACAGTATGTATATCATCGCATTTATACAATGACACTAGTTTTTTTTTGGGGGGGGGGGATATATATCTGAGCAACTCCTAGATGGAGACTGCATTAAAAGCCCCTCACTCTGAAAAATGTCAGAGAACGAAGAGACACTGGTGTTTTGGCTTAGTTTTACCCCTTCAGTGACAAGCAGCATTGATCATTCAGAGCAAAGTAGGAATTTTTATTTGTATACAGAAATCAAACAAACAAAATACTGGCCAGGGTTAACACATACCAGCCATGTGCGGGTGATCATTCAACGTTCATTTCCCATGCTGGCATGGGTTGAACAGTTTGACAGGAGCTGGTAAGTCCACACCAGCCTCCACTGTGTTTACGCATGGTTTCTAGTTGGATGCTCTTCCTAATGCCAACCATTATACAGAGGTAATGGGTGATTTTTATGTGACACTAGCACTTTTTACATGGCACCAGCACAGTTTGTGGCAACACATACATACATTTATACATAGAGAGAAGTGGGGGAGGTACAGCTGTGTGGTTAACTTTGGTTCTTACATTGTCTTGAGCTCAAACTCACTGTGGCATACATTGGACAAGCATCTTCTATCATAACTCTGATTTGTCCACTACCTCTTCAGTGGATTTAGCAGACAGAAACTAAAAGAAGCCTGCTGTCTCATCATCATCGTTTAACCTCCGCTTTCCTTGCTGGGCATGGGTTGGACAGTTTGACTGAGGACTGGTGAGCCAGATAGCTGCACCAGGCTCAATCTGATCTAGCAAAGTTTCTACAGCTGGATGCCCTTCCTAACGCCAACCATTCTGAGAGTGTAGTGGGTGCTTTTACGTACCACTGGTATGAGAGCCAGTCAGGCGATTCTGGCAACGACCACGCTCAAAAGGTGTTTTTTATGTGCTACCTGCATGGGAGCCAGTCCAGCGGCACTGGCAACGACCACGCTCAAATGTTGATTTTCGAGTGCCACTCAGGTGGTACCGTCATCGGCCACGTCAGCGATTTTGATTTGTTTACACTTGCCTCAATAGGTCTTCACAAGCAAAGTGCAAGGATGCAAGCTGACAGAATCATTGCCAGACAAAATGAAATGCATAGTGGCAATTTTGTCAATTTTTACATTCCGAGTTCAAATGCTGCTGGGGGTCAACTTTACCTCTTATCCCTTATGTGGTCGATAAAGTAAGTTCAATTGAATACTAAGGTCAACCCATCTGACTTAGCTACTCCTCGAAAATTGCTGGCCTTGCACGTGCAAAAACGTGCCTGGCCATGGGGAAATATTTCCTTTCTTGGAAATAACGGCTGACAATAGGAAGGATACCTGCCTGTAGGGAATCCACCTCAAAACCCATCCACCCCATGCAAACATGGAAAAAGCAGACGTTAAAACAACAATTTTGATGACTACTGCAAGACCAGAACCATCACCGATATACTGGAATAATGCCATAACTCTTGGATAACAAATACCAAACAACAATAAGATAAACTCTTACATTTCCAAGTTCTACTTCTTTTGCACCTTTACCATGTTTCACCATTAAGAAAATGGAACATATAGCAATTTTCTGTTGAATTGGAACACTAGACATCTCTTCTGTAGAATTCACAATCGGTAATCCATAGACTTCAGTCATTATTTTAGAAATGTGGGATATGGTTATTTTCTTAGAACATTCAGTTTTGCCATTGGTTGTCTTGGAACCTGTACAAAAAAGGATAAATCACAATTGTTGTTATCAGATTTTACCAAACCAGGTAAGATTTGGTTATCGTGTTAAAAAACAATATGTGCAGGCCTAACTGGATGGTTAAGAAGCTTATATTCCAACAGCAACTTGGGTCAAGTGTTTTCTACTTATAGCTCTGGGCCAACAACAGCCTTGTGACTAGATCTGGTAGACAGAAATTGAAATAAGTCTATCATATACATGTGTGTGTGTGTACCCATGTCTTGATATTGTAAACAAGCAGTACCATCTTGGTGTTGTTCATTTCATCTTCTATGAAAAAACACATCTGGGAACAGGCGAGGGTTGGTGACAGGAATGGTATCTAGTCATAGGAAACTTGTCTCAAACTGTTTGACCAAGGCAAGCATGGAAAAGTGGACATTAAAACGATGATGCTGGTCAATCATAAGCTATATTTGAAGCCATTAGCCCAAGGTACCATATAGTGAGACTAAGCCTGCAACTGCATCATTAAGAAAAATAGTAAAGCCCAAAACAGACTCGTTAAGTTTTGTTCTACATCAAAATCCTGCCAGAGGAGTCAACCATTCACATATCAAAGTTCAAAAAAGGTAAGTTATGGGGGCGAGTCAAAAAGTAATGCCATTTTATTTAAGACATGTATAATTACCAACACAGGAACATGTATCATACATCAAACTGAAGCTGGTGCTCTATGGATCACATCCTTACTTCTCAACATAGTCACCATTTCTCTCAATAACAATGTTCCACTTTCGAATGAGAGTATATATCCGTAAGATTCTCTTGACAGTTCTTTGAGACACTTTGTAGTGATCCTATATAACGGTGCGCGCTCGCGCACCGTCCATTTTCTGTTTCGCGCGTGTGGAGTTGGTGCTTTCACCACCAGAAGTAGGACCATTTGCCTACGTGGCAGTTTAGCCGCGAGGCAAGGGGATCGTAGGACGTTGACCACCAGCGTCCAGCAGGCAGTGACTTGAGACACGGATATCGAAGGTACAACACGTATATTTCTCTCTGTCCGGATTTGATAGCAGCAGTCAGCCTTTTCATAGAAGAAGACGCATATTATCTTCGTTTCTCCCTGACATTTGTTGCCGACCACATCATCTTCCTTTCTCCGGACACCATCTTTGACCAGTGTCGTTAGCATTTGAACACTGTAAATTCTACAGCGATAAAGTTCAGCTCTGACACATGTATACCAAAGGGATACCAGATACACCACTTATTTGTTACTGTCATAAGAGAATAAAGTAGATATATATTTTTTACGTCTGCGTTTTGTGTTTCTTTGACTGGTAGAATCTGGATTATTAAAAAGCAACGGATAGTGATTGCTTCTTGCACCCAAACAGTGCAGAGAAGATATTCACATTTCGTTACACTGGTGACCCCGACGTGATTCTGGTCTTAAACCAGAGATCACTTAACAACAAAAAAATCCAGTTTTTCTGCCAAGTCTGAACACGATCAACTCTACGCATTCATCTTTCAACGATTTGTTTCCGGTCCCCTCAAACAGTTATAGAAGGAGCCTTTCTTATTCTTCAGCAATAATGACGGACGTCATCATATCAACGATGCTTTTTCTCTGCCGTCGACATCACCATCGTCGTCTTTCGACTTCACGTCGTCGTTATCTTCGTCGCCATCACCACTAAGCAACAATGTGTCTCAAGTCCACCACAGTCGCCTTCAACACCGTCGACCTCAACAAGATGTAAATAGCAACTCGCGGAAGTTTAGCCCACTCGCTGTTTCGTGTATACACACCGGGATTAACAGCCCAGCACTACCTGCGACATCTTCTGTTCCAATTTAACCTGTCACAGCATTGAAGCCACAACCGCTACACGATATGTGTTCAATCGGCATCTGCATTTGTGATCTCAACATTCTGTTACAGAACGAACTGCTATTATGCATCAGGCTATTATGGACTGGTAAATTAACTCCATCTTGTCTGAAATAGCCCTGAGAGACTTTTTTCCTATGCGCTGTATTTTTATTTTTTGCTCGCATTCACCTTGTTGTATTTCTGTCGCACACACGTACACACATAGTTAATACACACACAAATGCTATCTCTCTCACATTCATACGTCACACATGCCTTTTCTCGCTTCTTTTTTCCATGCTAATTTGCCTTTGTGGACACACCTCATTTCTGTAAGACCCTAGGGGTCACGTATACATAGAGAGGGTTGTTTGTACATTATAACGCGCCAGCATGTCACACTTTTGTTCCTGCACGAACGAGGCATATTCATTGCTGTTTTTCGGTCTGGCAAGCCCTATTGCATTCATGCACCTTTGCTCTGCACGTGTACTGCCTTGTTTTTGCAACACGTTTGCGTCAACTTAATTCTTTTCCCGACTCATAGAACGACGGATGTTCACATGCGCTGCGCCCATGTATAGGCGTAATTTTTTCCCTGTTAGACCCCTGTTGGTCACGTAATTAACAGAGAAAATTATCTGTCTCGCGCATCACACCAGCATGCTTGCACTGTCACCTTGCTAACCTTTCACTTTCAGCCAAAGCACTGTCTGCCTTTTGTGTTACTGGCGATCTATCTGTCGATTCCATTTCCTCTTCTGCAGCAATTGACTTAACTGCTATTTCGCAGGATCACCTACCTTTAGAGGAGTTGGATTTAACTTCGCCTAGGTTCATTAACTGTGAGTTTGCTTTCCTTCCGCTCCCTTCAGCGGAAGGCTCTATGCTTTGTGACGTATCCACCTTCACGAATGCACTTTTCATTTTGCTCATTTTTGAGTATTTTTTCTCTTTTTTCCTTTTGGTAAATTTCTTATGTATATTATAAATTCTGCCATTTTTGTATATTTTTTGCTATTTGGTTATCTGGTGTCCACCTTGAGTTTTATAGTCACTACAAGGAATTTTGTGTCGTGCTTAGGCACTGGAGGGGAGCTTTGTAGTGATCCTATATAACGGTGCGCGCTCGCGCACCGTCCATTTTCTGTTTCGCACATGCGGAGTTGGTGCTTTCACCACCGGAAGTAGGACCATTTGCCTACGTGGCAGTTTAGCCGCGAGGCAAGGGGATCGTAGGACGTTGACCACCAGCGTCCAGCAGGCAGTGACTTGAGACACGGCTATCGAAGGTACAACACGTATATTTCTCTCTATCCGGATTTGATAGCAGCAGTCAGCCTTTTCATAGAAGAAGACGCATATTATCTTCGTTTCTCCCTGACATTTGTTGCCGACCACATCATCTTCCTTTCTCCGGACGCCATCTTTGGCCAGTGTCGTTAGCATTTGAACACTGTAAATTCTACAGCGATAAAGTTCAGCTCTGACACATGTATACCAAAGGGATACCAGATACACCACTTATTTGTTACTGTCATAAGAGAATAAAGTAGATATATATTTTTTACGTCTGCGTTTTGTGTTTCTTTGACTGGTAGAATCTGGATTATTAAAAAGCAACGGATAGTGATTGCTTCTTGCACCCAAACAGTGCAGAGAAGATATTTACATTTCGTTACAACTTCTTCACTAGTTTTCACTTCCTCGTCACTGGATTATCATCTCTTCGGCCCCATGAAAGAGGATTGGAGAGGTAAACATTACTCCAGTGACAGAATTTGATAGGGCAGGGATACATGCTCTCATTCAAAGGTGGAACATTGCTATTGAGAGAAATGGTGACTATGTTGAGAAGTAGGGATGTGATCCACAGAGGACCAGCTTCATTTTGATGTATGATACATGTTCCTGTGTTGGTAATTATACCTGTCCTAAACAAAATGGCATTACTTTTAACTCACCCTTATAGAGATCAAAACTTTTATATAATTAAATGGCAAGTCCTACCTGCTGACGATATTTGTTGGAATCGCATCTCAGTTTCCATTTGTTCAATGGCTCTTCGGCAAATATCAAGGGCTTTCCGCATATCTCCTGCCATAGAAGCTACCTTACGAGCACAAAACTGTATAGCACTTGGTTCAAACACGTAGCCACAATTTAATTTCAACTTCAAAGGGGGAGGAGAAAAAAAGGGAAAAAAGAAAAATTGGTCTATCATTTGAAAAAACACAATATTTGAATATTAATATCATTTGGAAAAATACATTAATATTTGAATATTAATATAATATTAATTTTAACCCTATCGTTACTGTATTTATTTTTAAATGCTCTGTGTTTCTTTCAATTACTTTAAATATAACAAAGAATTTAGTAAAATAACTTCGTTATCATTCAGCTAGTGTTAGGAATATAAATTGTGACTAAAGTTTGGTGGAAGATTTTAATTCAAAACTTATGAAAACAAGACATTTGTATTACAGAGCCAGTTTCAGCAAGGTTGGTAACAAAAGTGTTAATCCAGCTATATCTGGCCCAAATATTCTACCAGTTTTTATGTTCAAACCAGCAAGATCCAGCCCCCCACACCTACCCTACAAAGGCATTCTAAAAATAATTACTTCACTTAAATCTCAGAGCTACAAGGTAATTAATACCAGATTAATTCAAAACAATCTGAATAAATAATTATTCCACTTGCCAGAGTAATCTGAATGCTAAACGGTTAGTATTAATATCTAAAATAAATATTTGAAGAATAAAGAAATGCGACTTACAACTTTTAACCGGTCTTCAATAACTTGAACAATTTGATCCCTAGTATATGGAGGAAAATTCATAAGAGTGGGTCTGAGATCTAATCGTGCCTGCAGCCTGGGTAAAATACGGTCTGTCAGATCAAGGGAGTTTGCTACACCTTAAAAGTTTTAATAATAAAAACAAAAATTTGATTATAGACAAGATTTAAATATAAAATGCAAATTAATACATCAACATTATTATGTTCAATGAAAATTCAATTTGTTGGCAAGTTAAGACAAGTGGAAAAGAGATTCCCCACTTGAAAAACATATACATAAGCAACAGGAAGAGGATCTGGATGTAAAACAAGGTCTTTTTAGATATTTGTCTAATCCATGCCAGCATGAAAAGAAAAGGAGACAAAATGAAAATCTGTTTATATAAATTCCCTTGTTTTAAATCTTTAAAATAAGAGTTTAATAAAACAGCTTTATTGGTATGAAGCCGGTGTTTCAAACATTATTTAACAATTTAGCATTTAAACCAGCTATCATCTCTGGTTCAAATATTCTGTTTTATGTTTAAACTGGCCAGACTTGGCCTCTCGCACCTACTCTACAATGTCATTCTGGTAATAAACAATCATATTTTTTTTCTTTTATTTGTTTGTCATTTGACTGTGGCCATGCCGGAGCACCACCTTTAGTCAAACAAACAGACCCCAGGATTTATTCTTTGTAAGCTTAGTACTTATTCTATCGGTCTTATTTTATCTAACCACTAAGTGATGGGGACGTAAACACACCAGCATCGGTTGTCAAGCTATGTTAGGAGGACGAACACAGACACAGACGTATATATATATATATACACACACACACACATATATACACGACGGGCTTTCAGTTTCCGTCTACCAAATCCACTCACAAGGCTTTGGTCGACCCGAAAACTATAGTAGAAGACACTTGCCCAAGGTGCCACGCAGTGGGACTGAACCCGGAACCATGTGGTTGGTAAGCAAGCTACTTACCACCATCAAAATTATAAAACCACAAATACACCATTAATTCAAAACATTGTGAATAAATATGCATTATGTTTGACAGAGCAATCAGAGTATTAAAGGGTTAATGTGTAATTTTGATGGAAGCTTTTAATTTAGATCGAGGTCATTGCCAGTGCCACTGGACTGGCTCCTGTGCAGGTGGCATGTAAAAAACATCATTTGAGCGTGGTCGTTACCAGTACTGCCTGAGTGGCCCTCGTGCCGATGGCCTGTAAAAGCACCCACTACACTCTCGGACTGGTTGGCGTTAGGAAGGACATCCAGCTGTTAAAACTCTGCCAGATCAAATTGGAGCCTGGTGCAGCCATCTGGCTTGCCAGTACTCAGTCAAATCGTCCAACCCATGCCAGCATGGAAAGCGGACGTTAAACAAAGATAATGATGATGAAAAACAAAAAGTTAATATCATAGAACCAGTGGGACTCTCAAGTAAGTTGGCATCAAAAGGATTAAGCATAAAAACTACATAAATTCCCTAAGATAGTTATAATGGTAAACTCTGGTTGTTTTTTTTTTTACTTTTATTCTCTTCATGAACATTAATTTAGAATTGGTGTTTAATGAAATTCTTAACCAATCTAAAAAACAGAGAAACTCAAGAGAATACAGTCTGATACATTAGGAGTGAATTCTTGTAAGAGACCACCCTCTACCACAGCTTATAACTAAGCAGGCATAAACCTGTTTGTACAGACATCCCAATATTCAAATCATTGTACACTAAACTGTATCACATGAGTCATTGAAGAAGGGAAAACCTCCTCAAAAGACTCAATTAGAGAATCATAATTATATACAGCTGAGTAACTTTTAAATGAGTTGTAACAGATAGGGGAGATATTGGAGCAGATCAAAAATAGAGAAGAAAAAACATCAATTATGTGCACAATTAACTTATTGCTTTCTGCACTGCAGGTCACCACATGCTGAATTCTACTTATTGTTGATAATACCTAAATGTAGAATTGTATTGGATTACCATTGTTTGAATGCCACATAACAAACTTTGGCATAAGAATCTCTTAACCCTTTTGATACCAACCTGTCTCAGATCAACCCACTAGGATACAAATTCTGTATTAACCCTTTCGATACCAATGTGCCTGACACTGCCTTAGTTCTGTGATACAAACTTTTTGCTTTGAAGTGATCTAAAAGCTCCCCATCAGAATTTTCTAAACATTTATGTTCCAAACACCAACTTCATAATAAACTGATTTTACTAAATTCTTCAATATTTTCAAAATCAAATGAAACAAATTCTATAGGGTGGCCATAAAGTCATGCACCATCCTGCAATATGTGAAAATGCTAACATTCTCTTTTTTTTTTTATTCTCTTTTCATAACTTCCAATATTACTCACAAACCATTCCTCATTAGATGAAGGCAGATAATCAACAAGGCGGGGACAAGGTAATGGTGTGGTGTGGGATTTGCCACAATCAAGTAATTGGATCATTTTATATGGAGGGCTCTGTGACAGATGATCCATATCCGGACATGCTTGACAAGAAGATGATACCTCGTGCATTCACTTGGAAGGGGAAATCCTGTCTAGTTTCAGCAGGATGGGGCTTCGCCCCATTATGCATTACGGGCTCATGATTTTTCTGAATGAACATTTTCCAGGCAGATAGCTCGGGCATCACGGACCATTTGAATGGGCACAATGGTCACCAGATTAAACTCCCATGGACTTTTTCTTCTGGGGCTACATTAAATCCCTTGTGTATTCTGAAAGGATTCTACAAAAAACTGTTGAAGCATTTGAACAAGTCAACGGCAATGAAGAACTATTTGAGATGGTTCATCACAATTTCAAATTCCGTATGAACTTTTGTTTAGAGCTACATGGCCAACAATGAGCATTTGTTATGGATTGCCTACTTCATGGCTAATAAAGCATACTTGATATCTCCCATGGTGCGTGACTTTGTGGCCACCATGTATATTTCAACAGAGCTAAAACATAATAGTTTAAAACAAACTAAATACCAACAAAATTTCATTTTAAGTTTATTCCAAACATCAATATAATATTAAAGTGATTTTACTGTATTCCTCATTTTCAAAATTAATTGAAACAAAAGCAACATATTTTAATGGAGGCACATAAAACACACCATTTGAGCATGGTCATTGCAACAGTAATTTGTTAACAAGGAATTTCAACATCACTGATTTGCTCAAATGGTTTCAGCTGCATGGTTGAAAAATTCGCTCTCTAACCACATGGTACACATAGCAACATGGGTAAGTATTTTCTAGTATAGCCCAAGAACAATCAACGATAAATGAAATCTAAGAAAAAGCTGTCAGTGTGCGTGTGTCAGCTGTCACTTTGTGCCTGGAAACCATATGAAATATCTGATCCCTTCCTTGAAAAACAGTTAAGGATTAACAACAGCAAGGGTATCTGGCTGTAAAACAACACCTCAAATATATTTGTATAACCCATCCAGACATGGAAAAATGGAATGAAATAAAGACAAAATGAATACTCTCACACACACAATAGGTTTCTATACAGTTTAGATTTAATTCCACTTAGATTTATTGATCAGTTCAAGGCTAGAGTAGAGGATACATACCCCAAGGGAGCACACAGTGAAATCTAAAACCACCAATTATGGAGCAAACTCCACAGCCACACTTAAGATGATGTCAAAGATTTTAATCATCGACTGATTTTATGTTGAGAAGTAAAGGACAAGACTCCAAGCATGCTTTGGTTTGATCAGGCAATCAAATTAAAATGCGGACCATTAGTGCATCATCATCATTTAATGACCGTTTTCGATGCTGGCATGGGTTGGAGGGTTTGACAAGGGCTGCACCAAGCTCCAAATGTGTATTTTGGCAAAGTTTCTATGGTTGGAAGCCCTTCTTAATGCAAATCTCATTACAGAGTGTATTAACAGCTGTTTTAAAGTAAAACTAGCAGCTAAGCCTGGTTTCACCCAGACAGTTTGGATGATGTGGCTGTAAAACCTGTTCTGTGTAAGCATTCGACTTGTTTGGGCACGCTTACGTTAAAAAACAATTTTAGAATGACTTTTTTTTCTGTCAAAACGCTAAAAATAACTAACAAAAAAAAACCAAGATTCAACAAAATCAAAAAATAAACCATCCCTGTTCCATTGTGCACGCGCACACACACACACAAATCCCCTCTTTTACATATACACATATATTCACAGAGTTGAAACAAGTATGACATCACTTATTCATCTATCACACCTTCCTTTCTCATTCATAAACACAAGAGTATTATTATAATAGATTATCTCAGTAACCAAGGGAGCTATGAAAAAATACAAAACCCAGCATCACCACCGGATCATTCAACACATCTGTGTAAATTTTCGCGCAATTCCACCCAGCCGTTTGACCGTGAATCCCAAGACAAGAAAGAATTGCCCATGTCAAATTTATATGTATAGATTATATTAGATAAACTACAAAAGAAAAAAAATAGAAAAGATTAAAAAAATGTATTAAATGTAACTGCTAGTGCAGGATTTGAGTAACCATTGCATCCCCCCATCCATACATCATCCCATCATTCATCCGATTTAATTGTTTCTTCCTCACTGTTGTTTTGTCTGTCCTTGTATTATCCCCTCTGTATTTCACCCCTTGTGGCTAATAAAGAATTAAGAGTGTGTTGGGTGCTTTATACATGGCACCAGCATGGATGCTTGTTATATGTTACCTGCACAGGTGGTTTGTATGTGGCAACAACAATGTTGATAAAATGAAACAATAAATAAGACTATTCCATAACAGATCTATTGTAAGTCAATAGAGAAATTCAGATAGAAAATGAAACAAGAATATCCTTTGGTAAGGTCATTCAGTCGGAATGACCAAAATAGAAATATCACAGATTTATTCTACATAAAAGCAAAGTTGAATTATGATAGGTTTTACTCTAAACTATTGGGTCAGTGAATAATTATTGCACTTTTTTTTCAACAAAAACATCTTTAAATGACAGTCTGGACTGTCTGCCAAGCAAATGGGAAGCTGTAATTGAAGTAGATGGTGAATATGCTCTGGAATAATCATCTAACCCTTTCGTTACTGTATTTATTTTGGGATGCTCTGTGTTTCTTTCATTTACTTTAAATATAACAAAGAATTTCGTAAAATAACTTGGTTATCATTCAGCTAGTGTTAGGAACATAAATTGTGACTAAGGTTTGGTGGAAGATTTTAATTCAAAACTTATGAAAACAAGACATTTGTACTCAGAGCCAGAGCCGGTTTCAGCCGGGTTGGTAACGAAAGGGTTAAAGATGTTTTTGTAAAATATTATTGTCTTTGTTGAAAAAAAGAGCTGCAATAATTATGCCCCAACCCAATAGAAACAGGAATAATGTAACAAATTTTTTTAATGAATCTAATCCTTACCTATTAAAACAAATGATGAGTTTGAAAGGGCTGGCCAACCAAAGAGTTCATAGAGTACTTCATGATGTTTGTTGTCCAATTGGTCAATCTCATCCAAAACAAGGACACTGAAACAAAAATATGGTTATTAAAAACAACGTCAATAAAGTTTTGACCACTTTTCCATTCTTCTATAAGTTAGACAAGTGTCTTTGAACATAGTTTTTTCTCTCTAGCAGCATGCTTTTGCTGTCACTAACCCTCATTTGTTTCCAAATAAAGTAATTATTTCTCTTTGTTCTTTATAAAGGAAACAGCTTAATGGCTACACATGGATGTGTGGTTAAGAATCTCACTTTCCAACATCATCATTTGGGTTCAGTCCCACTGCATGAAACCTTGTGAATGGAATCGGTAGATGGAAAGTGGAAGCTTGTGTGGAAAAGGAGGTTTTCAAACAATGACGTCAACAGGCTTCCTTACAGTTTCTATCAACCAAGATTTCACTCACAAAACACTGATCAGTTCAAGGCTTATAGCCGAAGGTACTCGCTTAACCCTTTTGTTACTGTATTTATTTTGAGATGCTCAGTGTTTCTCTCAATTATTTTAGATTATAACAAAGAATTTAGTAAAATAACTTAGTTATCATTCAGCTAGTGTTAGGAACATAAATTGTGACTAAAGTTTGGTGGAAGATTTTAATTGAAAACTTATGAAAACAAGACATTTGTACTCAGAGCCAGTTTCAGCCGGGTTGGTATCAAAAGGGTTAAGACGTCATATAGCTCAGAAGCAAACTTTTTAATCACACAGACAAGTCTACTTCTAATTTACTCTCATTTGCCATTAATTAATTAAATGGAATTTTCATGGATAAATACAGATACTGAAAATTCCAGGACAAAGTATCCCAAGAGTTGCACATTTATAGAAAGGGGTATAATTTGATGACACTACATGGAACAACAGAAAAACTTCCTACATTTTACTGACCAGTGATGCAGCACTGGACAGGTGAGAACAGGTGCCATTATCTTCTACTCATTTCAGCCATTAGACTGCAGCTATGCACGAGGAATATTTTAGGCAAATGAATCAATCTCAGTATTTTATTTATAAGCCTGGCACTTATTTTATCAGTCTCATTTGTTGAACTGCTAATTTACAAGTATGTAAACAAACCAACACCAGCTGTCATGCAGTGGTGGTGAGGTAACAAACACACAGAGGAGTGTGTGTGTTGGGGGGCTCCACAGAGGCAAAATGGCCGAGTTCCTTTCGAGCGTTGAGCCTCATGGAGGCAAAGTGGCAGAGTTCCTTTTGAGCATTGGGCTTCACAGAGGCAAAGTGGCAGAGTTCCTTTGGAGCGTTGGGCCTCATGGAGGCAAAGTGGCAGATTTCCTTTCCAGCGTTTGGCCTCACAGAGGTAAGGACTGAGACCTTTGGCCATAATGTTGTACTTGAGAAGACCCATCAAGCTGAGCAAAATCGCAGTTGTGGCAGATACTAGTGCCATGCCAGTGGCACATAAAAGCACCCATTACACTCTCAGAGTGGTTGGCATTAGGAAGGACATCCAGCTGTAGAAAACCTTGCCAAATCAGACTGGAGTCTAGCACAGCCTTCAAGCTTACCAGCCCTGATCAAACTGTCCAACCAATGCCAGCATGGACAACAGACATTAAATGATAATATATAATGGTCTTCTTTCAGTTTCTGCCTCCCAAATCCAGTCACGGCTTTGGTCAGCCCAAGGCTATAGAAGACACTTGCCCAAGGTGCCACACACCGAGACTGAACCCAGAATCGTCACTGTTTGAAATATAATTCAACAGGAAATTCTGATGAAAGCTTTTAGTCCCAAACAGGCTGGCGTCAAGAGTTAAATGGACCATTAACAAAGAGCCTGCAAAAGTCATGGGCTTAGCAAGTAGTGAAAGAAAAAGAAAAACTGGAAGATACTTACATGCTTTTTTTACTGCTCGTTATGATTTTTTGTAAGGATTTCAGTAGTTTTGATGTTGACTTAGAATATATCTCGCCAGTCAGTTCAGTATAGATTTTCTTATAAATATCCCAAACATCATGGAAAATCATGCAGTTCAGATATACAACTTTGCAGGAATTATTAACCTAGAGAAAACGGTAAATTTATTAAGTAGTGTTAAAACATTACACACACACAAGTTTCTTTCAGTTTCTATGTAACAAATTCTTTTAAGAGGCTTTAGTCAGTCTGAGGTTTTAGGAGACACTTGCCCCAAAGTGCTATGCAATGAGATCGAATCCAAAACCGCGTGGTTGGAAAGCAAACTTAACCACACAGCCACTGCTTGCATATAAAATAAAGTCGCAAAACATAGTTTTGAGCTCGAGACCTCTGGCTAACAGGCCCAGAAGACTTGAACTGCAATGTATTCATGTATATAAATAAATAATCAATTCAAATTTTTTCCACAAGGGTAGCTTGGGGAAGGGCATTAAGTCGCTTACATCGACCATAATGTATAACCGGTACTTATTTAATCGACCACGAAAGGATGAAAGGCAAAGTCAACCTCAGCAGAATTTGAACTCAGAATGTAAATACAGGCGAAATACTTCTAAACATTTCCCCTGGCAAGCTAACGATTCTGCCAGCTTGCTACCTTATGTATATATAAATAATGATAGAGAATTAAGTCAAAAGGTGAAGTAATATATATATATATATATATATATATATATATAATATATAATATTAATATATATACACACACACACACATGCTGATAAGAAAAAATCTAGATTTCTCTAAAGATGTCACTGAACACTGCTCAGAAAAATCTAGACTTTTATGTCTGAATATAATAGGGAAAAGATACGCCCATCTTGTTTCTGTCATTATTAATATTTCACTGTATGTTGCCCAAGTACTTACTCCTACATGTGTGTATATATATGTGAATATATATATATCATATACGAAAGAGTAACATTAATTGTCAGCAAAAATAAAATACAGGTCAGCTTTGCCTTATCTTTTCCAGGTCAATAAAATAAGTACCAGTTGAGCACTGGAGTCGATGTAATCAACTTACATCCACTCCTGAAATTACTGGCCTTGTGCCAAAATTTGAAACCAGTAAGAAACGTTATTTTCAAATTATGAACAATTTGATAGAATTCTGTACTTAAAATCCTGTCTTACAGTTCCTTATACATTGGTGTTAAAGCTCCTCACTCTTCAAAAAGTAGGCAAAGTATTTCAATAAACGTTAACTATGAGGTAATGAAACACGAGAGTTTCACCTTTTAAGAAAACCACCTTAGTCAATTTGACAAAATAGCGAGATATATCATACTGAACAAACTACAACAGACATAAAATGGGATCTCAAGCCAAGGGACATAACTTACAAGACGCTTGATCAAAGACAGCCATAACACTAAAAATTCCTGTGGCGATAACTTTAAACATATAACAGCAAAAACATGATTAAATTTGTAATACATCATACTTACTTTTAAATGCTTGATTATTTCTGTAAGAACGACAGTCTTCCCTGTTCCTGGAGCACCTGATATATACATACTACTGCCAGTTCTTGAAGAAATATGCTTAGAGAGAAATGTATTAATTCTTGATTGTTCTTCCTCGCGACAGATCACTTTTGCTGGATGGGCCGTGTGTAATAACTGCTTTGTTTTAGAATAGTTCTCACTAACTGTCAATAAAATAAAATTTTAAAATATTCACAATCAATGATCTCAAAAACATTTCAATGGTTTACAGGTTAAGCACACAAACAGTCACCATATTTCTTCATAAGACACTATTTTATATTTGACTTTTTTTAACTGAAAAAACCTGGGTACAACTTATACAAAAGGCAGAGCTGACAAGTTAAAATATAAAGGGGAAAAAACTTAGTGCCAGGATTCAACACTAAATAAGGATTGCAATTTATATGCAAGTAAATATTCTTTTATTTGTTTCAGTCATTTGACTGCGGCCATGCTGGAGCACCACCTTTAGTTGAACAAATAGACCCCAGGACTTATTCTTTGTAAGCTTAGTACTTATTCTGTTGCTCTCTTTTGCCGAACTGCTAAGTGACAGAGACAAACAGACACACAAGTACATATATATAATATATATATATATTATATTGTTATGACCTGCTGTCGCTCAACTCAGACTCCGGAACCTAAGTCGAGCGACGACGACTACGCTCAGTCAAATCAGAAATCCACCACAGAAAGCGGGGGTGGGCAGCGAACTTTGCTTGACCGGATAAGGGTCAGAGGTACTTTCTACCCTCATTAATTTCCCTTACCGGTGACAGGACAAAGACCCATTACTTCTTTTCCCAGCCTGTCCGGCTCCAACCAACGAAATTGGGTCATAGCATTTTCTCGTCTTTTTGACCTCCGCAACAATATTATATACGATGGGCTTCTTTCAGTTTCTGTCTACCAAATCCACTCACAAGGCTTTGGTGAGTCTGAGGCTATAGTAGATGACATTTGCCCATGGTGCCACACAATGGGACTGAACCCAGAACAATGTGGTTGGTAAGCAAGCTACTTACCACACAGCCACTCCTGTGCCTGTATATTATTTTCAATGTGATGACCATGAAGAATTAAGGTACAAATATGACATACCTTGGTCTCTAAGTCTAGCAATCTTGAGACCTGGCCATTGCTGGACCATGAGGGGAAATGATGGTAAACAGAAATTGACCCCATGGGAGAGTCTATGTAAAAAAGTCTTACCATCTCATTCCATGTACATGTTAAATGTCTCCTCAAAGTTAGAGGGGAAAAGGTCAGGAAATACAACAACCAATTACACCTCCTAACAATGTTTTAACAGTTTCATGTGATATAAACAAATGAGGCAGATTTTAAAATTAGAATGGTTCATGGACAAATGGATTTCAGAGGTCTAATCTGCATGAATGCAGGTGTGTATGTGTGCCAATGACAAGTTCTCTTACTTGAAGAAAATAAATCCTTTAAAAGGTCAAAGAGTTAACTCTTTTGTGGATTAAATAAACATGCAACCAAACAAACATACACTGGTTCATTCAACTGATTTATACTAGCAATAAATGTGCCGAAAAGAGAATTTAATATCAAATGGTGCAAAGAACAAATTAACGAACCTATTTTGGGTGATTTAGCAGGAATCTTTGAATATGGAGTTTCATCACCCCAGATATTTCTTTTGATTGGAGATAAACAGGGTCTTGCAGAGTTTAATGGAGTTACTTTGGGTTTTGGGGGAGAATATAAATTCTCATCAGAGACCTTAGGTGATTTCACTTTATCGGATTTTTTCATAGGGGAGATAATCTTGTTAGCTGATTTATCTGAATGTCCAGGTATGGACTCCAATGATGCATGACTGCGAGTTACTGATGCACGACTTCGAGTTATTGAAGAGGATACAGAATCTGGAAAAAAATAAAGTTTTCTTCAAATAACTGATTCTTGAAACAAGAGGAAAAATAAGGTAATTAATCACAATTACAGAAATTATTAAAAAATAACAAAAAAATTCAGCCACAATAAAATGATTATTATTTACATTTTCTCCTGCAAGTCTGAAGTCATTACTTTAGCTCCTGATGTCGACTTAACAATTTAGCATTCAGGTTTCTATGCATTACTTTGTTGCTTTGCGATTTCAAAGTGTTTATTTTTAGAATATTGTAAAGTAATACAATTCTATATTTAAGAGATGAGGAATTATGTACGTTATTTACATTTGACGGATATTTGTCCTCATCTTGTTTGTTGTTAAGACGTTTCAGCTGATATACCCTCCAGCCTTCATCAGGTGTCTTGGGGAAATTTCAAACTTGCCTTCTCATTCCTAAGGTATTTTTCGATATTATTATTATTCAGGTCACTGCCTGGAATCAAACTCGGAATCTTGGGGTTAGTAGCCCGCGCTCTTAACCACTACGCCAGGTTCAAAATTTCCCCAAGAAACCTAATGAAGGCTGGGGGGTATATCAGCCAAAACGTTGTGTTAACAATAAACAAGATGAGGACAAATATCCATCAAATGTAAATAATGTATTGTAAGGTAAGTGTGAGAAGCTGGATCTGCCCAGTTTAAATGCTAAAGGGTGCAATAATGGATGAGGTGTAGTCAAAAAGTATGAGACCTTTGGCCAAAAAACAAGTAATATTACAAAACACACCATTTTGATTTAGTCTTCTTCAAAGTATTCACCTAGGGAGTCTACAGACTTCTGCCAGTGTTCCTGCCACTGCTGGAAACATTTATGGAAATCACTTTTGGGGATACTGTAGGGCTGTGCCTTTGAATTTTGTTTAATGTACTCTGTTGACTCAAATCTCCTCCTTTTGAGTGATTTTTTTGAGCTTTGGGAATAGCCAAAAGTCGCACAGAGCCAAGTCTAGGGAGTAGGAAGCCTGACGAAAAAGTGGTGTGTTTTGCTTGACAAGGAATGGTTGTATATGGGTGGAATGAGCAGGTGCATTGTCATGGTGGAGTTGCCAGTTCTTTGCTGCCCACTGGTCAGTTCGTTTTAGCCACACAACTTTATGAAGGTGACAAAGGACCCCCAGGTAGTATTCTTTAATTGTCTGGCCACAATGTGGCTCAATGTCCACTGAGGTGCAGCCATCTTTGAACTGGTTGTGCCTCTCCTTTATTTGTTTTTCCCATAGCATCACCTCCAAAGGCCTTCTGAATCTTGTCGATAGTCTGGGCTTGCGTCTCACCAAGTTTTTGGCAGAATTTGATACAGCATCTTTGCTCAATGCACTCGGTGATTTACATTCAAAAAGAGAAATCACACAGCACACTCTTTACGTCTGTACTCAACATGTTACTGCAGGCAAATGGCTCAACCTACAGACACGAACATTTTTGCGCATGCTCAGGAAGGACATAGCCACCTAATACTCAAGCGGATTTTGCTTACACATTTTCTATGAAAAATATCAAGGGTGGATGCTTTTTTGACTACATGTTCTACATATCAGCATAGTGAATATTTCTACTCACTCGTGCCCCTAGTTGAGGTACGGGTAATCTTTTTCCAGAAGTAAGATGAAACACATTAAATGATAATCTGCCATCATTTCTTTTTAAGGTTCCAGCCAAGCAGCTGCAGTGTGTTATATCAGGTCATATATTTAACTTTATACATGAATAATAAAAATTTAACAAACCTTTTTTCTTGGAGGAGACATTCTTTGCATTTGGTTTAGATTTCCTAACTTGAAATTCTAATTTTCTTTGAACAAGTGTTGTAGGCCTCATTTTTCCTTTAATAAAATAAAACAGAAACTCTGTCTCAATGGTGACATTTGTTTACAAATACAAGCTTCAAATATAATGGAGGATGGTTTATGTAAAATCAATGACAAATACGTTAACTATATATATATATACATACATACATACATACACAACACCTTCCACGCTGCAATTGCTTTCGTTCCAGCACACGATCTCAGATCAGGTCACTTGCTATGCAAGTACATCTCCGTATGTGTGTGTGTATCATCATCATCATCATCATCATTTAACGTCCGCTTTCCATGCTAGCATGGGTTGGACGGTTCAACTGGGGTCTGGGGAGCCCGAAAGCTGCACCAGTCCAGTCAGATCTGGCAGTGTTTCTACAGCTGGATGCCCTTCCTAACGCCAACCACTCCGAGAGTGTAGTGGGTGATTTTATGTGCCACCGACACAGGTGCCAGACGAGGCTGGCAAACGGCCACGCTCGGATGGTGTTTTTTATGTGCCACCGACACAGGTGCCAGACGAGGCTGGCAGACGGCCACGCTCGGATGGTGTTTTTATGTGCCACCGACACAGGTGCCAGATGAGGCTGGCAAACGGCCACGATCGGATGGTGCTTGTTACGTGTCCACAGCACGGAGGCCAGTCGATGCGGTACTGGCTACGGCCACGTTCGGATGGTTTTCTTGTGTGCCACGTGCCACAAAGATACAAATTCCATTGATGTTCATCTATTTTGATTTGTTTTGATTTTCACTTGCCTCAACAGGTCTTCACAAGTGTCACAAGAAGGAAGGTATGCACAGGTGGACTGACTACGTCCCAGGTAGGGGCCATGGGTTATGGCCTGACTAGTCTTGCCGGGTCTTCGGATGGTGTTTTTATGTGCCACCGACACAGGTGCTAGATGAGCCTGGCGAACGGCCACGATCGGATGGTGTTTGTCATGTGCCCACCGCACTGACTACAGCACTGATGGATTTGTGTGCCACAGGCACTGGTACCACAAGATACAAATTCCATTGATGTTCATCTATTTTGTCTATTTTGATTTGATTTGATTTTCACTTGCCTCAACCGGTCTTCACAAGTGTCACAAGAAGGAAGGTATGCACAGGTGGACTGACTAGTCTTGCCGGGTCTTCGGAAGGTGTTTTTATGTGCCACCGACACAGGTGCCAGATGAGGCTGGCGAACGGTCATGATCGGATGGTGTTTGTTACGTGCCCACAGCACGGAGGCCGGTCGATGCGGAACTGGCTACGGCCACGTTCGGATGGTTCTTTTGTGTGCCACCGGCACTGGTACCACAAAGATACAGATTCCATTGATGTTCATCTATTTTGATTTGTTTTGATTTTGATTTGTTTTGATTTGATTTTGATTTTGATTTTGATTTTCACTTGCCTCAACAGGCCTTCACAAGTATCACAAGGAGGAAGGTATGCACAGGTGGACTGACTACGTCCCAGGTAGGGGCCATGGTTTATGGCCTGACTAGTCTTGCCGGGTCTTCGGATGGTGTTTTTATGTGCCACCGACAGGTGCTAGATGAGGCTGGCGAATGGCCACGACCGGATGGTGTTTGTTATGTGCCCACAGCACGATGGCCAGTGATGCGGTACTGACTACGGCCATGTTCAGATGGATTCTTATGTGCCACCGGCACTGGTACCACCAGCGGTACTGACTACTTTTTATGTGCCACCGACACAGGTGCTAGATGAGGCTGGCGAACGGCCACGACCGGATGGTGTTTGTTATGTGCCCACAGCACGATGGCCAGTGATGCGGTACTGACTACGGCCACGTTCGGATGGATTCTTGTGTGCCACCGGCACTGGTACCACAAGCGGTACTGACTACGGCCACGTTCGGATGGATTCTTGTGTGCCACCGGCACTGGTACCACAAAGATACAAATTCCATAGATGTTCATCTATTTTGATTTGTTTTGATTTTCACTTGCCTCAACAGGTCTTCACAAGTGTCACAAGAAGGAAGGTATGTACAGGTGGACTGACTACGTCCCAGGTAGGGCCCACAGGTTATGACCTGACTAGTCTTGCCGGGTCTTCGGATGGTGTTTTTATGTGCCACCATGTTCCCACAGCACGGAGGCCAGTCGATGCGGTACTGGCTACGGCCACGTTCGGATGGTTTTCTTGTGTGCCACAGGCACTGGTACCACAAAGATACAAATTCCATTGATGTTCATCTATTTTGATTGATTTTCACTTGCCTCAGCAGGTCTTCACAAGTGTCACAAGAAGGAAGGTATGCACAGGTGGATCGACTACGTCCCAGGTAGGGGCCACGGGATATGGCCTGACTAGTCCTGCCGGGTCCTCTCATGCACAGCACACTTCCATAGGACTCGGTCATTTCCTTGGTGAGACCTAAAGTTCGAAGGTCGTGCTTCACCACCTCGTCCCAGGTTTTCCTGGGTCTACCTCTTCCACAGGTTCCCTCAACTGCTAAGGTGTAGCACTTTTGCACACAACTATCTTCAGCCATTCTCGTCACATGACCATACCAGCGCAGCCGTCTCTCTTGCACACCACAACTGACACTTCTTAGGTTCAACTTTTCTCTCAAAGTACTTACACTCTGACGATTATGAACACTGACATTACACATCCATCGGAGCATACTGGCTTCATTTCTTATCCAGCATTTTTACAGATGAAGGTAAATTATATACCAAATTACGCATATGTATAGACACAGACATGGTTATGTGATAAGTAGTTTGCTTCCTCACCACATAGTTCTGGGTTCAGTCCCACAGCATGGCACTGAGAGCAATTATTTTCTACAGGGACAACCAAAACCTCAAGTTAACAATGCATAGATAAGACTGAAATCAATTCTAGGTTCCAAAAATTTTATCACTATAACTGTAACCTACATCGGAATTTGTAATGAATTTTCTTGGTTTGGTGGGAGGTGCGATAAATTACACACATCGACTTTTTCTTCATAACTCTGAAAAGTGCAAAGTTTTGGATGGACTTTTCTAAAAATACGTTCCATGTGATGTAGAGTATTATAATAATCTGATATGAAAAATAAACCGTTTTCTCATACGTTTTGATGAGGTGTATGAATTATTCGCTTACACTCGCCAAAACAATTATTTCATATCAAATTTAGACAAGATCGTAATCCACATAGTCCGAGGCGCTTTTGTGGAAAATTTCATGTAAAAAATGCCTTTTTCAATGGGTTAAAAGGAAACAAAAATCGGAAAAGGGGTACACTACAGTCGAGGTGTTCCAATTATCCCAAACCTCCTCAAGAAAAAACATTTTCCCTCAAATTGCGACACGAACGTAATCTACATCATCTGAGCTGTAATATTAGAAAATTTGTCACAACTACAGTTATAACAACTAAATTTCTTTAAGACAAACTTTATCGTCTTAGAAAACAACACCTTGGTTAATGTGGTTTTAGGTGTCCTGTATCCAGGATAAAGACGGGCTGGTCACGGCTAAAATGCCCTTGACCAGAGGTCTGTTCAATCATGGCTGCCTTGAGACAAACAACAACTTGTTAGAAAGGCGCTCATAGATATAGCTACCTAATTTACCACAAATTACACCCTTTCGAATTTATATTCTGCAAAATGTGGTCGTTCATAGTCACGTATTTGACCATAACTAACATGATAGTGAAGTAAAAAAAATTTTTTTAATTAACTTTTTAAAAGAATTTCGATTGATGAAGATTAACAAACTATTTTAGAATGAATGAAAATGTTAATGGCGAGTTGTACTCATTGGATAATTGTATTTTATTTTTCATTTATATTTATCAATAAATCGGTGGAAGACATAATTAAGTCATTTATATAACATTTACTGATCCTCCTTCAATTTTCTTTTACAAGAAATATATACACGTACGAACATCAACTGACTTCATTGTTTTATAACAGAAATTTTGGTCAATATAAAGATCTTCACACGTGAACAAAAAAAAAATAGGAACAGTATTTTTTCATAATTTTAATTTTCCTAGCAGTAGCTATCAATTTATTTTAATTAACAAATAAAAAGTGAATAATTTATTTAAAAAACACGATTCTTTCTACAAGGAGGAAAAATAAAATTTTGCGCCGTTGAGTCATTCTTTAAACCGAAAACAATATTGGGGGAAATCTTACATCTGTCTAGCTTTGAAGGTGAAATTTGTTTTTTAAATAAATCTGACCATCAAAATAATTGGAAATCGATCGATCGTTTTTAGGTAAAAAAAAAAAAAATTCCATCTTCGAAGTAATGTACCCAATATTGGAAGTGATGCCCATACGAGTCCATTCTTAATAAATAACAGCGAAACAAACTTCGAAAAGTAAAAATGATCGAGATCAAAATTCAAGTCTTATATATCGAAGAAGAAAAAAAGCAAAACAAAGCAAATAGATTCTCAAAATTCTGAAACTCGCGTTTTCAAAAGTAGCTTTTAACTTAAACAAAGACCTCTGATATAAAACAGAGGGAAGCTCATAAAAAACAAATAGGATTCACTGAGTATCTTCAAAAGTTTTTAACATATGGTGCTTTATTGTTTATGTTTATAAGATATACATTAAAATTGTAATTAGTCTTAGTAATTACAAGCTTCATCATTAGCACAAAATAGTAACACAGTACGATTGCAATACTTGAATGTCTACAGAAATTTTAAGATGTTATTCTATATCACCATAATTAAATCAATTTAATTAATCTTAGTAGTCACCTATGTAAAATGATATAAAATGAATGAAATGTACTAAGTCGTTTTCATTTGGCCCCTTCCGATTTGTATCGGAGGTTGTTCACTTTACCAGTAAATTTGTTCGCAAATATTTATATATTTAAGATTTAGATGCATAAGTTTTGAGGTGATTAAATACAGAAACGGTTTGAGACGGTAAAATGAATGAATTAAATGTCTTAAAATTTATTTGTTTCGATCGTCAAATAAATGTTTTGAGATGATAAATGGACGAAATAGGATTTTGCGGTACTAAAACGAAGTGATTTGGAATGTTAAATGAATTAAATATGTTTTGAAGAGTTAAATAAACATTATAAATATATTTTGAAATGGAAAATACACAAAAAAGAAATGTTTCGAAATGGTAAGTAGATGTAATAAATATATATTTCGAAATAATAAATTGAATAAAAATGCTTACAGAAAAAAACCCGCGAGATTATGATGTTGGCGACACACAGCTGACTATGTAGCAACCTCTTAAAGTTGGCGCCAAATTACTTAACATGTAACCAAGAGGAATAAATCTGGCCAATCAAAACTTATCACATGACCTCCTCGGAGCCTACAGCAACCTTTTTACAATGCTAGAAGTAACAGCCCCCGCTCCCTTTCCTGTTTGCAATAACTGGGGAAAAAAATGATAATATAGTCCCCAGTAATCTATGTTTCAAAGAAAGAGATAGGAAGGCCTTTCTTGACCAACGAAAACTTGTTAACTAATGAAACATGACCTCGACGATCCGAACTCCGCCACTGTTTATATTACTCCGACTGATACAAACAGTACACATGATACAGATTATTCCTCTCATAAATATAGGATTGATATATGACTGCGGCCATGCTGGGGCACCACCTTGAAAAATTTTAGCTAAATTTATCGACCCCAGTAATTTTATACCGTAGGCCAAGTACTTATTCTGTCTATATCTTTAGCCGAACCGCTATGTTACGGGGAATATAAACACACCAATACCAGTTGTCGGGTTTCTTTAAGTTTCCGTCTGCCAAATCCACTCAAGGCTTTGGTCGGCCCAAGGCTATAATAGAAGACACTTGCCCAAGGTACCACGCAGTGAGATTGAACCTTGGGTAGCAAACTTACCACACAGCCACTCCTGTGCCTATACCAGCGGTTCCAACTTTTTCTCTATCAAGGGCTCCTTTTATTTAAATGAGTTTTCCCAAGGACCCTTTTTAATATGCTTATATTATATATATATATATATATATGAACATATGCGATTCAAGGGGTGTGAATTTCGCGCAATTGGCACTTAAATGACGAAAAGAAATTCCGATGGATTTAAATATTACAACAGAGAACTTCTTTTATCGTTAAATAATAGAAAAATCGACTGCTGTTTCTAGCAGATCGTGTGACTACATAGATGTTCTCTCTAGTAGGAGGAGATCAAAGAACTACATGAAGGAATACTAAGTTTGTGTTACTTCTGACATGTTTTCTATTTGTGGGTATCACTGTTTTTCGTCTCTACTTTATTTATCGATTAAACGTTAATAAAAACAAATACATTAACGGAAGTTGGAGGTGAATGGTCATCATTAGAAATATTTATCCGTTTTTTACTCTGTTTTCTTTCTTAACTGGTTCGGTCACACTTTGAACTTTGATATCTATCCTTTAACCTTGCTTTACTGTCTAACTCTAAAATCGATTTATTTCATTTTATTAGAATGTGGGGCAAAATGGGTAACTTCTCATTTCTCGTTATTTTTTCTTGACCTGTTCAAAATCATTGCATCATCTTTAGGAGTAAGAATTGGTTGGCATAGTTGTTATTGAAGTTGAGAGAGTCCAAAACAGTCAGGTAGTAGGCCCTTTTTTTCAAGAAATTTTTCCTCAACTAGGACCCAATTGTAATTCAGGGCGCTAATAAAATATCTGGTGTTTTACGATCAATATTCTTTTCTCTGTTGGATTCCAAGTCAATTTTTTTCCATACTAATTATAATTTTCAAGTTTCACAAAATGATGTCCAAAATGGTGTAAAATAAGAGATGCAGCACGGAATTTTGTCAGTGAACAGATCGCGGTCTCAAAGCGACGAAAATATTTTGGCAAATTAAATTTAAATGTTGAAGTGAATCTAACGGGTCTTGTGTGTTTCTTAAATGGCTTATAAACACCTTCCAAGCTGCAATTGATTTCGTTCCAGCACACGATCTCAGATCAGGTCACTTGCTATGCAAGTACATCTCCGTAAGTAATGTCTAATTTCAATAATTTCTTCTCTTTAACTGCATGGTGAGTAAATTTATCGCGAAGAGGACACTCTAACAGATCGTGATGGAGCTACAGAGAATATTTGAGTTTTTTTTTTGTTAGTCAAGTTTCGTCAATTTCATATCATGTGGCATTTTCCCCTGTCATGAATATTTATGAGTCTTTTTAGGAAGCGGCAAATTTACTTGAGCTTGGCTTACTCATTTTGCCCCAAATGAATTTCTTTTTATGTGTTCAAAGAGAAAGGCAATAATTTTCTGAAATAGTGATCACATTATGTTATAATGCTTCTAATGCGTTTAGGAAAGGCCATTTGCTTAACTGATATAGTTTTTCTAAGATAGTAAACATTTGTAAAATATATATTTTATTTCAAAAACAAAGATGCAGCTAATACATCTCATCCGACCCCACACACACACCTATTTTTATATCGGCTGTATTTTAAATGAAATCTGAATTTAGACATGCAAGTTTTTCTTGCATATAAAATTCGGGATAAAGAATTTTGTCACAAATCAACGCGTGTCATTATTATGAATGCTAAATAAATTCTCTTTGTAAAGATGAATGAATGACTTGCACTGTTTTATGACTAAAATAATATATTGTTTTAGTTCATCTAAAGTTTTGTTTGCATTGAGAAGTCCGTACAGTTATGTCTGGTTTACAGGAATTTGACACAATAACTTGACATAAAGACATGATAACCAAATAACATAAACAATTGGAAGCTTTATTTCTCGTTTCAGTTTAAATGTTAAACCTGATGTGTAATGATACCGGGAGAGTGCCTGGCTGTTCCAGTGTCTCGACCTCGCCATCACCCGCCAAAATGCTCTGTTTTGAGTTGCCTCGAAAAAGTTTGGAGGGAAACACTATGAAATGCTTCGTTGAGAGAGTGTGCAGGCCTTTTTTATTTTAACAATTTATTTACGTATGTTTTACCATATAACAGAATTATACCAGTTCTAAAAATGATTAACCGTATAAAGGAAGTGATAGAGAAAAATAGGTGGATAGATATATAAAGAAGAAGTAAGACAGATAAGTAGGGGAAGTGAGTTAGAGAGAGAGATGGAACAAAATAAAAACAGAATTTGCTGGTTAAGGTATTCGTGTTTATTCATTTTATTATTTTGTTATCTTGTAATTTCATTATTTGTTTTTGTAGCATTGCTTTATAAATAACTGAACTAAATACTTAATGATCCTGCCAATTAAGTATTAAGTTCAGTTATTAATAAAGCAAGGCTATAAATGTATGGACAGTCTGAAGGCGTGTTTTAGTGGTTAAGGTATTAAGTTGATGATCATAAGGGTGTAAATTTGATTAGTGGATCGGGTGGTGCGTTATGTCCTTGAACAAGGCGCTTCATTTTATGTTTCAGTGCATTACGCTGCAGTAGATGAGTACGAACTGAATGCTAGTAGATGTGAAAGGGCACCACTACTAGTAAGGTTACTCTTTTGATCAACCTTCCCACACAATGCAGAAATTTCCAGCATTCATTATTCCTCTATTCATTTCGTTAAAATTTCTTGCATTTTTGAAATCCTCGCGTCTTTATATTTTTTTGTGTTTTGCTATTCCCTGTATGAAACAGCCCTGACAACATTCCATAATCTTCGATTCAAACTGTTATTTGCCTCATTCCAAAGTATTCTTAAACACAAAGGCTGGCTCTTATTGGTTTCATCCTATAACATTCAGATTTCTTTGTCAAATGTGATGCTTATTTATTCATATTGCTATGAATTAATCATGCATTAGGTTGTACCTTCAAGATTTTAATGATGTGGTTGCTTATTTTTAGAATGACATTGTAGGGTAGGTGTGAGAGGCTGGATCTGGTCAGTATGAACATAAATCAGGTACAACATTTGAACCAGATACAACTGGTTTAAATGCTAATGGGACAAAGCTCACTTTTTAATGTCAAATAAATGCATAAAGTAATTGAAGCAGAGTGTGTGATAGGCTAATTAATATGGGACTAATTATAAGCAACTCAAAAGTAGCAATTAGCTCTACATGTACTCCATAGACAGGATTGCCAGAAGGACCACTTCTATGAGGCCCTTCTGCAAACTACCTCAATGAAGATTGACAGTAACTTTATTATCATGGCCAGCAACCTCAACAGGCATATTGACCGAGTTGATGATGGTTTCTGTGACATATACAAGACATGATTCAAGAAATGAATGGGGTATAAGGCTCATGGTATTCCATTATGCAACTTATCTTAAAATTTGCAACACACACTTGAAGGAATCAGCCAATCATCTACGAATCTGTTGGGCACACAAGCCAAATAGATTACATTCTCACCAGGAAATGGTATAGAAAGTTTATTGTAAATACCAAAATCTTTCCTGGTGGAGAGTGCACTACCAAACAGATTAGTGGCTTGTGACTTCAGAGATAGAGCAAGTCAGATGAAAAAGACGGAAGGCAACATAGAGAAGGATGACATGGAGGCTAAAAGGACCTGCAGCTGGTCATAGGTTTAGAAAAATTCTAATAAATGTGTAAAACTTGGGTGAAAGAGTTAGATACCTTCTGTAACACAGGTGACAATTGGGAGTTTCAGTTAGAAAATCCACTGATGGCGACAGATCACATCTGTGGATGGTAATGTGATGGTAGAATGGCATGTTTGTTAGGGTGGTAAAACTCAGGGACAAGCTTGGAAAACCTGGAAGGAAGGTGGTGGTAGTATGGAGCATGATCAAATATCTAGAAAGGTATATGTTTAGCTAAATGTAAGGCAGAAAGGAAGAGATTTACACATGTTCTACAACAAGGATATCAGATGCATGAAGAAGTGGTCAAGATTGCTAGACAAGGTTTGCGAGAGGACCAAGATGTAATTGCTGAGAAGTGTATTCAAAATGATGAAGAGGTATACTCACCAACAATATGGAAGTCCTATTATGAGAGGCTGTTGGATGTGGAGAATGCATGGGATAAAGGGCTACTTCATACTGACTGCACAAAGTGACCAATGATCTGAGTCAACAGCTTCTTGGTAGATAAAGTGATAAGATACATGAAGAAAAAGTAAGCTGTGGATTCATCATGGATAGTTGCAGAGATGCTCAAACTATCTAGTGAGGTAGGATGTATTTTCACTACCCAGAGAGGAAATTGAATTATACAGAAAGGTGTCATACCTAATAACTGGCACTGTACTGTCATCAAACATAAACTGCTACAAAGGTGAAGAAGATGCCTTACAGAGAATCACTGACTGAGGAATCTCATTACTGGGCCTGGTTACAAAGGTCATTGGATCATGACAGAATAGCTTTTGATGAGATGCAGTTTGGTTTAGTACCTGGATGAGTGACCATAGATGCAGTCTTCTTAGTGAGGCAACTGCAGGAGAAATATTTGGCTAAGAATAAACCACTCTTCTTGGCTTTTGTTGGTTTGGCGAAGGTATTTGACGGGCTACCATGTTCAGTAATTTGGTGGTTACCTAGCTCTCAGGTGAATTTACAGGAGAATCAGAGAGGAAATTCCAAGCATGGAAACTAAACCTAGAATTGTAAGGCCTCAAAGTAATTTTAGCAAAAAAAAGTTTTAGTAAACTGGTGTCCTCAGGGAAATGGCCTTGTTTGATATGCAGAAAGGGAGTAGGTATAAACACCATACATAGTACTTGGTGTAAGTTATGGACACACGCGAGATGTAATGGAATCACAAGCAGACTGTTCCTGAATATAAGCTTTGTATGGGATAGATGTACGGAGCAGTACATTCTAAGAACTCATTTGAATGTTTGCGTGGCTCACTGGACGTAGTTGATAGCTTTTGTTACCTTGGAGATGTCATTGACAAGGGAGGTGGTTGCTCCAAAAGGATAGTAACCAGAATAAGGACAGGTTGGAGAAAGATCAAGGAGTTACTATTGCTGTTGGTAACAAAATGAAGGGCAGGTTGTATGGTGTTTGAGTTAGAACTGCAGTGCTGCATAATCATGAAACATGGGCCTTAAATATGGAGGGCTTGAGAAGACGAGAAATTAAAGCAAGCATGATCCATTTGATGCTTGATGTACATATGCATGAGTGACAGAGTACAAATGTGTTGAGATAAAAACAATGTGCATGAGAAAAATCAGATGTAGTGTGCAAGAAACTACAGCTGCATGATATAGATATATGACTGATGATGGATCTGTTTGGGTTGCGGATGTTACAAAAAATACATTATATGACAATGGTTAAAAAACTCGCTTGACAACCATGAGGTCACAAGTTCCAACCCGTTTATAGCTAATTTCTTTGCCAGTACTACCTGACTGGCCCCCATGCCGGTGGCATGTAAAAGCACCCACTACACTCTCGGAGTGGTTGGCATTAGGAAGGGCATCCAGCTGTAGAAACTCTGCCAGATCAAGATTGGAGCCTGGTGCAGCCATCTGGTTCGCCAGTCTTCAGTCAAATCGTCCAACCCATGCTAGCATGGGAAGCAGACATTAAACGATGATGATGATGATAAGGTGAGAATCACAATTCATAACAAATGGACACATTTTTATGTATTCTAATTTTGTTGTAGCAGACCGTATGCATAAGGCTAAGGTCCCAGTGAGCAAGAAATTGGATAGAGCCTTTCACCCTTCCAGTAAATGACCCTACTCAATATGTAGGAAGGGTGTAGGCAGAAATTCTACAACTTTATTATATTTGCAACAGTACAGTGAGTATTGATTTGCCTATGGAAAATAGTGGCGAACTACACTTGTGTATCATAACTTAATAACATAGTCATTAAGGTATCATATTCTAACTATATAGGAGTAGGACTTCTTCAGGATTAATTTTGAGCTAATGGAACTTAGGTAATCATTTTTCTTCTGAAGGATGCGTCCTGCAAAAAACAAAAATGATTACCTAAGTTCCATGAGCTCTGAATTGACCCTGAAGAAGTCCTACCACTATATAGTTACAATATGATACCTTTCTTAGCATTTAACCAAATGCTTAGAAATTCTTATCAACTAATGTCATGGGACTGAAACATATATGTAGGTTCCTTTATTTTATTGTGAGAGTTTTACAACTTGTAATCAATTTATTTGTACTGTTTTGTCTTTTAAAACAAATTTTCATCATTTTATAACATACAAATAAATTATTCATACATCCATTATTTCTCCATTCTCTTCTTTTTTTTCCCTCAATATTGATTATATATAACTTCAGTAATCCCTAACATATACCAATGACTTCCACATTTTATGATAGGGATTAACCAGTGGGATACCTTGGATTATTTAATCCCTAATGAGGCTATAACTTTCTCAAATTAACTATATATATATATATGCTTTTGGTGTGAATGGTTTTTGTATAAGGTGCCATATCTTACAATCCTGTAAATAATAATAATGGTATTTTTATATAAGCTTAGAGCTATGGCAATCACTGCAATGACTAAGGAAAATAGTCTAATAAAGGAGCATGTAAGCCCTTGACAGAAAAAAGAAGGCTTTCCTATCCGTGTGGGAGTCGAACCCACATCCCTTTGTTAATGCGACTAAGTGTGTTACCTTTACACCAGCGAGTCAGCCTCCCTTTTCCTGTCAAATTTAAGAATTATAATAGTTCGTGTTTGTTTTTTTATGTGTAAACAAACTTTCTATATGCTTTCCGTGCAAATGTTTTTTTTTTATACAGCACCGTTTTATTTATATATATATATATAATGGTGGTATGTTTGCTCTTAGTGATCCTGAAAAGAAACAGGCATGGAAGAGCTACTATTTTAGACTATTAAATGTGGAGAATGAATGGGAGAGAGAGAGAGTCTTCCTCAAAGGACCACCTGTCCTAGTAAACAGTAGCATGACAGATAATAAAGCAATTAAAGATATGAAGACAGGCAAGGCTCCTGGTCCATCAGGAGTCTCTCCCAAGATGCTTAAGATGTCTAGCAGGGTTGGATACAATCTAGTCACCTGTATAGTTAATGAGATTGTTCAGGAAGCCATAATCCCTAGTGAACGGCACAGCAGCATTAAGATCAGCTGCTACAATGGCAAGGGAGATCCCTTAATTAGAAATAATTATCAAGACATCAAATTGCTGGACCAGAGGATGAAAGTTATAGCCTAATTAATTAGGAACCAAATTAGAGTAGATGAAATGCAGTTTGGCTTTCTCCCAGGGAGAAGCACCACAGATGCTATTTTCATAGTCAGGTAACTGTGAGAGAAGTATTTAGTTAAGAACAAGCTGTTGTACTTGGCTTTTGTTGATCTACAGAAAGCCTTCAACAGAATACATTGCTCTGTGATATGATATGATGGTCACTGAGGAAGCAAGGGATAGATGAATGGTTTATGAAAGCAATATAGGCCAGGCACGGGGATACTGTTAATAAGATAAGAGTTGACTATAGGTACAATAATGAATTTAGTGTACAGTGTTTGCCCAGTAAAGACTAAGGTCCCAGTGAGCAAGAAGTTGGACCGGGCCCTTCAGCTTTCCAGTAAATGACCTTACTCAATATGTAGGGAGGGTGTAGGCAGAAATTCTGTTCAGAGTACCCAGTACAAGCTATGGACATGCAAGAGGGACAGTGGAATAGTAGGAAGGTTAACAGAGAAAGTAGTGTTTGTATGTGGAAGATGTACAGGGGCCATAAAGGCCACAGATACATGAGAAACTGAGTCTTTAAAATATCCTGGTGGCTCTCTGAAAGTTATAGATAAATTTTGCTATACATAGGTGAGCCAATTAGCAGTGGAAGAGGTTGTACAAAAAGTGTAATTGCTAGAATAAGACTAGGATGGAGAAAGTTCAGAGAGCTTTTACTTCCATTATCAACCAATGGTCTCTCTCTCTCTCTCTCTCTCTGAGTGAAGGGAAGATTGTATGATGCATGTGTACAAACTGCAATGCTGCATGGTAGTAAGACATGGGCCCTGAACGTGGAGGACATGTAAAGGCTCAAGAGGAATGAAGCTGGTATGCTCCACTGAAAGTGTGATGTCAATGTGCATGTGTGACAGAGCAGTGGTGCATTGAGAGAGAAGCTGAGCAGAAGAAGATTAGATGCAGTGTGCATGAGAGAAGACCGTGCTAGTTTGGTCAAGTGATGTGGATGGATGAGGACAATTTCATAAAGAAGTGCCAATCACTTGAAGTGGAGGGAATTCATGAAAGAGAGAGACCCAGGAAGACATAGAACAAAGTATTGAAGGCCAATCTATAAATGCTGAACCTTACAAAGTAGATGAGAGAGGTTTGAGATATGTGGCACGAGAAGACCTGCCCACCACAACAGAATTGAGATCCTGAAACCAAGGTGCCACATAAAAAGCATTGGTGTGGGTGCTGGTGCCATAGAAAAAGAACTGGTATTGGTGCCATATAAAATGTACTGGGATGATGCCATGGAAAAAGCACCCAGTATATTCTATAGAGTGGTTGGTATTAGGAAGGGCTTCCAGCTGTCAAGTCATCCAACCCATGCCAGCATGAGAAACGGACATTAAATGTTGATGATGACACACACACACACTCATATACATATATGTATGGTGCCATCATGGGCAAAGGAACGTTTCATTGTGATACTCCATGCTGCTGACTGAGCAAGCATATAAACATGAAACTTAAGAACAACATAAACATGTGTGTATGGATACGTGTGTGTTTGTATATATCTCAGCGTTGTTTATAACCTTGGGAGATCACCTGCAGTTGCAATCACATCAAAGGAAAAAAATGAATGTTTTCCAGATCCACCCGTTTTGCACCTTATCAACGTAATTCTATATCTTTGCAAAGATTTGTTGTTATTGAAACAACATACCGTGTTGCCTTTCCTTCTAGTCTGCATGTTGAGTTGAGGCCTTTTTGTACCGATTCTCTCTTGTATCTCAAGACAAATAACTGTTGCTGCTGCAGACAGCTTAATACAAATCTAACATCTTTACAACTATTTTTTTCTTAATTTTGTTACCATTATTCGTTTTGTTTTTGGAATGCTATGCACTTTAGTTGAGGTCAATGTAAATTTGTTTATTAAATTAAAAATGAATCATCACCACCACTATCATCATCATCATCATCATCATTATCACCACCATCGCCATCATCAACACCATTGTTTTAACGTCCACTTTTCCATGCTTGTGTGAATCTGACAGAGTTCATTGTGGTAAATTTTGCTGCAGTTGGATGCCATTTCTGCCGCCAACCCATGACTGTTTCCAAGCAAAATGATAATATTTCTCCATGGCCAGACATGTCTTCTTCCAGAATGTTGGAAGTGAATGATATAACAGTGACACTTATTTACAACAATCATGTGATGTTAGGACAAGGAGACACAAACACACACACACACACACACACACACATGCATATGTACATATATGTATATAAATCATCATCATCATCGTCGTTTAACGTCCACTTTCCCTGCTGGTACAATATAAATAGCATCAACTGGCACAATATAAAAAGCATCAACTTCACTCTGTAAGGTGGTTGGTGTTAGGAAGTGCATCCAGCCATAAAACCCATGCCAAAACAAACAGTAAAGGCTGGGACAGTCCTCTGCTTACCAACTCCTGCCAAACCATCCAACCTATGCCAGCATGGAAAATGGACGTCAAATGATGTATGTGTGTGTGTGTACATATATATATATATCATCATCATCATCATCATCATCATCGTTTAACGTCCGCTTTCCATGCTAACATGGGTTGGATGAATGACTGAGGGCTGGCGAACCAGATGGATGCACCGGGCTTCAATCTTGATCTGGCAGAGTTTCTACAGCTGGATGCCCTTCCTAACGCCAACCACTCAGAGAGTGTAGAGGGTACTTTTACATGCCACCGGCACGGGGCCAGTCAGGCGGTGCTGGCAATGACCTCGCTCGAATCTTTTACACATGCCACTGGCACAAGTACCAGTAAGGCGATGCTGGTAACAATCATGCTCAAATGGTGTCTTTTACATGCCACCAGCACGGAGACCAGATAGCCGCTCTGGCAATGATCTCGCTCAGTGCTCTTTAAGGTGATGCTGGTAAAGATCACGCTCAAATGGTGCCTTTTAAGTGCCACTGGCATGGAAGCTGGTTAGCCGCTCTGTCAATGATCACACTCATATGGTGCTCTTTGCACCCCGCTAGCACGGACGCCAGTCATCTAATTTGATTTTGATTTTTGATTTGATTTCACTTGCCTCAACAGGTCTTCGCAAGCAGAGTTTTAGTGTTCAAAGAAGGAAAAGGTACGCATAAGTGGGCTGGTAATACCCCTGGCATAGGCCACAAGATTATGGTCTCATTTGGCTTGCCGGGTCTTCTTACGCATAGCATATTTCCAAAAGTCTCGGTCACTAATCATTTCTTCAGTGAGGCCCAAAGTTTGAAGGTCGTGCTTCACCTCTTCATCTCAGGTCTTCTTGGGTCTACCTCTTCCACAGGTTCCCTGAACTGCTAGGGTGTGGCACTTTTTCACACAGCTGTCCTCAGAGCATACTGTCCTTAGATTCACATTGGATCGTGTCACCCATGCCAACATGGAACATGGACATTAACTCTTTCGCTACCAACCCGGCTGAAACCGCCTCTGGATCTGTAGTACAAACGTCTTGTTTTCAAAAGTTTTCAATGAAAATCTTCCACCAAACTTTAGTCACAATTTATGCTCCTAACACTAGCTTAATGATTACTAAGTTATTTTACTATTCATATCTGCACTTGGTCTGCTTAGGAAGTTATTATGTCCTAGCATATGTGCTGCTTCTTTTAGTTTTCATATTTTCTAGTGGTGTTCTCTGTCTATTATTTTAACTTCATCCAACAGGGGGAAGTGGTCTCCGACCTGAATAACAACAACAACATTGAAAATACCTTAGGAATGAGAACCAGGTTTGAAATTTCCCCCAAGACACCTGATGAAGGCTGGAGGGTATATCAGCCAAAACGTGTTAACAACAAATAAGATGAGGACAAATATCTGTGAAATGTAAATAATGTACCTATTCAAATGTTGGAAATTACAGACACTGCATATTTTCCACGTCGTCTACATGGCCTATACACATAACATATGCTATGGATAACTGCCAAAAGATATTTTGTGTAGCAAGCTAGTGTTTCTTACTATAAAAGTTTGAGCACACAGATCTTTGCTGGATGTGACAACTGCTGCTTAATGGAATTAACATTCAGTACATCGCCAACATGATAAGTGATTGTCTGAAAACACCATCATGATATTACCTACCCTTAAGGTATGATGTCATGCCTAGAACATTCTATAATGGAATCTGGAGAAATATAAGAAGCCACATAACTACATGTATAATGAGCAGTGGCGGACTGGCCAGCTTGCCCTCCACCATTAAAATCCATATTTGGGGGCCAATTTTAGTATCAAAGGGGCCCATCCCCTCAAGTTTGAGAATTTTTTATTCACTCCTGAAAGAATGTATTAATTATTTCAGCTTGGTTGTGTTTGTAGACAGTTGAAAAGAATAATTTTAACAAACTAGAAAATCATTCGGAGAGCACAGACCTCCGCCAAGCAGCTCATTTCCACCCATATGCATGCATGCTGAAAATTGCCCAATTTCCCAAACCAACACCAGCAAAAACATAACCTCCTTGGCAGGGGTTAAAAAAATAACACAGCCATATGATTTTTTTTAAAAAACCCTTTAAAAACAGGAATCATCTGAAGCAGTTATAATAATAATAATAATAATGAAATTATTGTATACAGTGCTCAGGTGCACCACAACTTGTCAGAAAGTGCGTATAAAGTGTATGCAGTAATGTACAAATATGTATAATACATCAATGACAATAGCAAGCTGGTTTCACCATACAACTAAAAAGAAACAACAGTTACCTAAAACTTGAGTGATACACACACAACACAAGTAAAATTACTAAGAGAGAAACAAAAATAAACTAGGTTATGTGGAAAGATGAACGTGTTTCCAAGGGAGATAATCAAAGAACATTATAAAACTTCATGTAAAGTAAATATAACAAAAGAAAAATCCTTCAAGAATCCATAAAAATTATTCCCAGATCACTACCAAAATTTCATCACCTGTTCCTTGCGTCATTACCAACGTTTCCTGCAAGTTTCATCAAATACTGTTCACATTTTGATTTATTTTGCACACAGATGGATAAACCAATGCCGATGAAAACATAACCTCCTTCCTTGGCGGAGGTAAAAAAAAAATTAAATGATAACGTAGTTACAGGTAGGCCCCCTTGTAGTTGCAAGGGCGGGAGGCCTTAGTCTTCTGGCAACCAATATTTTTAGACCCAGTCCACTACTGATAATGAGGAAGACATAACCATATATATAATACAAGAATACTGGTTCAATGTTCCTGTCAATCTTCTATAAAATACAAGCATAACAGACCAGACATTATGATCTAGGACAGAAAGAAACTGCACAGCAGGTGAAATCAGTTCTCCGGCAGATGTCAAGATAACATTAAAGATCATTCTTTTACTCTTTTACTTGTTTCAGTCATTTGACTACAGCCATGCTGAGCACCACCTTGAGGGGTTTTAGCTGAACAAATCAACCCTAGGACTTATTTTTTAAGCCTACTGTTTATTCTATCAGTCTCTTTTGCTGAATCACTAGATTACGGGGATGTAAACACACCAACACTGGTTGTCAAGCAGTGATGGGGGACAAACACACACATAGGGCAACATGCCGTGCTTGAGGAGACCTATTGAGTCAAGTATATCAATATCAACATCAGTCTCAAAATCAAATCAAATTACAATCAAACAGAAATTGTAGTTGTGACCCTCGTGCCGGTGGCATGTAAAAAGCACCATCCAAACGTGGCCGATGCCAGTGCTGCCTTGACTGGCTTCCATGCCAGTGGCATATAAATAGCACCATCCTATCATGGTCAATACCAGCTCCTCTGGGCCCTGTGCCGGTGACACATAAAAAGCACCTACTACCCCCTCAAAGTGGTTGGCATTAGGAAGGGCATCCAGCCGTAGAAACACTGCCAGATCAGATTGGGACCTGGTGCAGCCCCCTGGCTTCCCAGACCCCAGTCTGGAAAACAGACATTAAACAATGATGATGATGATGATGACATATATATATACAATGGGCTTCTTTTAGTTTTCATCTATGAAATTCACTCACAAGGCTTTGGTTAGCGTGAGGCTACAATAGAAGACACTTTCCCAAGGTGCCACTCGGAACCATGTAGTTGGGAAGCAAGCTTCTTATCACACAGCCATACCTGCGCCTGAAGAAGAAAAACATTTATGCCAAACTAATAAGTCTGCTGTTTCTTCATCCAGGCTATAATTCTGAATTTCTACCAATAATATTTGAAGCATTTTGGCGATATGAATCAGGGCCAACTTTGAGAAGCTGGGAGTCACAAAACCAGAAAGAACACACCTCTTCAAAAGATTACAACCAGAAATTTTCAAAGGCACTGTAAAAATATGTGAAACATTCAAGAAGTTTAGCATGTAATAGATGCAGTGACATCCATGTGCACATGCACATAGATATGTATATATATATTTACATGCATACATACATACACACATACATACATCACATATACATACACACATACATTATATGCATACAAACATATATGCAATCATGCATACATACATATATACGTACATGAGTATGTGTATGTGTACATATATATTTATGTTGAACGAAGCTGGTTTAATCGATTATAGTAACAGAAATTTCAATGAAAGAGATCAAGTTATGAATTCAATGTTTTGGTTACATAAGATTGAGAAATCACATCTGGTATATCTTATGGTGGTCTTCACAAAGAACAGACAACTTTATATTGTATGTGGCTTATTTTAGAGTGTTTTTAACCAATTTATGACCATATTTTTGCTGAAATACCCTGCTTTCATTACAAAGGTATTGTAAAATAACTATATTTATATTAAGTACAGATTATGTTCAATAGATCACAGTGGGACTGAACCCGGAACCATGTGGTTTGTAAGCAAGCTGCTTACCACACAGCCACTCCTACGCCTAGATATCTTTTCAAAATGATAGAGAACAACAATTACCTTCCAAAGAAATAAATGTCTTTTTACTTTGATAAGTTCTAAGATGGCTGTTTAATAATTTACAATTAAGAGTTGTTTTTTTCCCTGGTGAAAAAAATTGCAAATCATTTCTAAACCACAAGAAGTTTATCAAGTTAAAAAAAGTTACAAATGTATACAAAAAAGAAAAATAAGTTATCTAAGTCTAATCTCAACATGAAAGCTTTTATGAATTTAGAGAGATTAACCTTTGGCATTATGTTGTGCTTGAGAAGAAGACCCATCAAGCGAAGTAAGATTGCAGTCATGGCAGATACTGGTGTCGTAAATGGCACCCATGCCAGTGGCATGTAAGAGCACCCATTTCACTCTCAGAGTGGTTGCTGTTAGGAAGAGCATCCAGCTGTAGAAACCATGCCAAATCAGACTAGGGTTTGGTGCAGCATTCTGGCTTGCCAGCTCTGGTCAAACTGTCCAACACATGCACAATGGACGCTAAATGATTATGATGATGATGACTATGATTATGATAACCCTTTTGCATTCAGTTTATTCTGTCGAATTTAATATTTATTCATTTACATTGTTTTGAATAAATCATACATAATCTCATAGTTTCAAGATAATGTGGTTGTTTATTATTAGAATGACATTGTAGGATAGATGTGAGCGACCAGATCTGGTTCATTTGAACATAAAACAGGCAGAACATTTTGGGCTGGATGTGGCCAGTTTAAATGCTAAAGGGTTAAGCAAGTAAGAAAGATAAAGAGAGTGTGTGCTAATAGATACAAACTGATGAAAATATTCAAGTTGTAATTCAGTTTAGTTCTAATGCAGTGTCTTTACCAGAAGCTCAATGAGTGTGTGATGTGTCTCCATTATAATAGCACTCTTGAGTTACAAGATATTTTGCTTCTCCTTGGATTTGGGGATTAAAAAGGACTTAATCCTAGGATTTAAAATATTATACAATTAATAATGGTTTTCTTACTTTATTTCTTACAATTGATACATGAAGGAGCACCATAGTCAACTGCTACAAGGGTAAAGGTGATGCATTAGATACAAATAATTACAAAGGTATCAAGCTGTTGGATCAGGTAATGAAGGTCCCAGAGAGGGTTATAGCCCAACTAATTAGGGAAAGAGTCAGTCTAGATGAGATGCAGTTTGGGTTTGTGCCAGGGAAAAGCACCACTGATGCTATATTCCTGGTAAGACAGCTGCAGGAGAAATACCTAGCCAAAGATAAGTCTCTGTACCTGGCTTTCATTGACATGGAGAAATTCTTTGACAGGGTCCCTCGATCCCTTATCTGGTGGTCAATGTGGAAACTAGAAATAGATGAGTGGTTAGTAAGAGCTATCAAACCATACACAGGGATGCTGTCAGTAATGTGAGGATTGGCAAATGAGTACAGAGAAGAATTCCGTGTAGGGATAGGGATCCACCAAGGATCAGTCCTCAGCCTCCTCTTATTCATCAAAGTCCTCCAGGCAATAACAGGAATTCAAAACAGGATGCCCCTGGGAGCTTCTCTGTGCTTATGACCTTGCTCTAATAGCTGAGTCACTAACAGAACTAGAGGAGAAGTTTCAGGTGTGGAAGCAAGGTCTAGAATCAAAGGAGCTTAGAGTCAATCTAGAAAAAACCAAAGTCTTAATAAGTAGGAAGGCAGACAAATCTCAAATCCCTTCAGGTAGATGGCCCTGCTCGATCTGTAGAAAAGGCATAGGTAGAAACTCTATTAGATGTAGGTGGTGTAAGCTATGGACACATAAGAGGTGCAACAATATCAAAGGAAGGCTAACTGGGGAGATAGTTTTTGTGTGTGGCAAATTCTCAGGAGCAATAAACACTGAAAATGTGCAGAGAAATGCCAGGGGGAAAGACTACAAGTAGTTGATAGCTTCTGTTACCTAGGTGACCAAGTCAGTAGTAGGAGGTGGCTGCTTTGAGAGTATAGCTCTGGGCAAAGTTCAGAGAGCTCTTACCTCTGCTGGTGACAAAGGGCCTCTCACTCAGAGTAAAAGGTAGACTGTATGATGCATGTGTGCAAACAGCCATGCTACATGGCAGTGAAACATGGGCCATGGCTGTTGAGGACATGTGTAAGCTTGCAAGGAATAAAGCTAGTACGCTTCGCTAGATGTGTAATGTCAGTGTGCATACACGACAGAGTGTAAGCACCCTGAGAGAAAAGTTGGACATAAGAAGCATCAGATGTGGTGTGCAAGAGAGATGACTGTGCTGGTATGATCATGTGTTACATATAGATGAGGACAACTGTGTGAAAAAGTGTCACACCCTAGCAGTTGAGGGAACCTGTGGAAGAGGTAGGCCCAGGAAGACCTGGGATGAAGTGGTGAAGCATGACCCTTGAATGTTGGGCCTCATGGAGGTGATGACAAGTGACCGAAACCTTTGGAGATATGCTGTGCTTGAGAATACCCAGCAAGCCAAGTGAGACCATAACCGTGGCCTATGCCAGCGCATCATAACGAGCCCATTTAAGAGTACCCTTCAATCATTGGGCAATAAACTGTGCTTGCGAAGACCTATTGAGTCAAGTGAAATCATTGTCATGGCTGATGGCATTACCACCTGATTTGCACCCATGCCAATGGCATGTAAAAAGCACCATTCGAGCGTGATCGATGCCAGTGCCGCCTGACTGGTCCTTGTGCCGGTGGCATAGAAAAAGCACACACTACACTCTTAGAGTGGTTTGCGTTAGGAAGGACATCCAGCTGTAGAAACTTTGCTAGATCAGATTGGAGCCCGGTGCAGCTTTCTATCAAACTGCCCAACCCATGCCAGCATGGAAAGTGGACGTTAAACAACAACGACGACGATGGTGATGATGATAGAAAAGTATCTAAGGATACTCTGTCTAAAGTTCAGAATCTTATTACAGGAGAGATAAGGATGCACATTGCACAGAAGTAAAATTAGGTCATAAAAGTTCTTCCCAGAAGCATCTACACCTATGATACCTATAATCTGAAAGTTGTCCCTGTTTGAGCCTTAGAAATTAAGTGAAGCCTAACAAAGGCAGGTGTTTGGTTTTGTGTATATGTAGTTATATCTTTGTGAACCAGTCAGCCATACATCTTGTCTCCAACTACTCAACAACTCTCCCAGAAACCAGTTATGTAAACCAATGGCCACACCATAGCATCCCACAAGTTGGTTAGTGAGCAAAACTAAACAGAAGCTATCAACAATCTTGGAAAGGTTGCTATACAGGAAATATCACCCCTTAAGTGTATGAAGACTGAAATGGTAGATGAGGTAGATTAAAACTTAATATGGTCAATGGCTCAGAAGACATGGCAGTAAGATGTGTGGCACATCTAAGGCACTCTCTTGATGGAATACAGACTTGTGACCAGCTTCTGTGGAAGGGACAGGGACTCTACTATGTTCATAACTGGACCTGTTGTAAATCATGGCTCTAAGTTGGAAATCCTTGATATTCAATTTGCAGAGAGTAGATGATACCTAAGAAAGAAGTTGGGTCCATGAGCTAAGTTTTCAGAATTTTTAAAAGCCTAATGTCCATTGGAAAATTCATTTAGATAAAAGAGGTCCAGTCACATGATTATAGTGGGAAATATGAAATGTGATGCTGTATGGTAGTGAACCATGGATAGTATGTGGGTGAATCAAAAAGTAATGCCATTTTGTTTAGGACAGGTATAATTACCAACACAGGAACATGTATCATAAATCAAAATGAAGCTGGTCCTCTGTGGATCATATCCCTACTTCTCAACATAATTACCGTTTCTCTCAATAGCAATGTTCCACCACCCTCATAAATCTAACACATGGAGGGGAATTAATTGAATGCTTCTCCTACAGAACTGGCTGGTCTTGTAATTCCATCTCACGGGCACATCCAACCCACTCATCTCTTTCTCTACTTCTCATTGTCCTTGCATCCAACCTCACCACCCTTGCACAAAGCACTGCACTCTGATCTTTCTCTCTAGAACATTGGTAATCTGGAATCACCTCATGTCTTTCCTGTAGATCCTGACCTGCCACAGTTTAAATGGAACATTCATGACATCAATCTTACAGGTCATGGAGAGTCTGCAAAGGTTATGGGACTCTGTCCCTTCCTCCAGACTTAGCCAGTAAAAAGGAAAATGCAACCCATTAGATGCGTTTAATATCTGAACTCAAGGGGCTAATTAAGCATGAAATACATTAATTAATGAATGCAGATAATTGGGTTGTTAGGAACAAAAAAGAAAATGTATTGGCTTGGTTATGTGATTGATAAGCTTGCTTCCTAGCCCGTGTGGTCACAAGTACAATCTCACTGTGTGGCCCCTTGGGTAAGTGTCTTCTATAGCTCTGGACTGACCAAAACCTTCTGAGCAGATTTGGTAGATGGAAACTGGAAGAAGCCTGTCATATATTTATATATATATATATATATATATATATATATATGCTATTCGCCATGATAGATCCCTAGCCACTAAACCTTTTTTATTTTCTCTCCCTGTTTATTTCTGTGTTCCTTTCTGCCGAAGAGTGTAGGCTCGAAACATAAAGGACTTTCTCACTTCCCGAGTGTTAAACTAATACATCTCTCTATTGTTCACACACCCATCTTTGTCTTTTGTTTTTTTGTAAATTCTGACTATATATATAGGACCGTGTAATGCGAGATAACGAGAGTTAATGTTGGACAACACACAGTCCTTACAATATATGTAGGATTGACTGTGATCTGTGCAGGGAGAAAAGAGAGAGACACAACAGCATGGAATGCTTGTGAAAGATTTATTGATATATTTACATGCATCTGTGTGGGTTGTTTGTTGTTAACCAAGGTGAAATAGTTCATGAACAGCACTATGTTAGAACCTGTGCAGTGATGCTGGTGCTGTGTACATAGAGATGTTGTTGATGACATGATGGTGGCAATGAAGATGGAGGTTGCTGTAATGCTGTTGGATGGGTGTTGTCTGGCATTGTCACTGGAACTGGCTGTGTCGTGTGGTTAGTGGTTAGATCTTAGAAGGTCTGGAACCAAAGACCTCAAGATGAGGAGTAGCTGGGTTTTTATAGGTAACAGTAGGCTCAAATTGGATTATGAACAAGCTGTCTCACATGATCTTATTTAGGGACCCCGATTGATTAGGTTGCATACTGGGGTGACAGAGTAAGAGACAAATTGTGCCAATACCAACCAATCAAAGTGGTGGACAACAGGGTCCAAATAGCGGCCAAAAGTTAGCTGTTATCTACTACGTTCAAATGTATGTATATTTAATAAAGGAGAGAGGAATTTCACTTGAGTGTACGCTACATGTATATATGTGTGTGTGTGTGTGTGAGGTGTATGTATGTACAAATCAAAGTATACAGTATTGTAGATCAATTACTGTCAATATTAGCAAATTGATTTCACCCTAAATACTCTTCATGAAGAGCATGTGGTACTACTTAACTGTGCTAGTAAGATCGGCTGAAACGGATATATAACACTGTATACTTTGATTAATAGACTCACTCTATTGACAAACATAGAAATGCATCGTTTTTATGACTTATCGATTCTTAGACGATCGTGTTTGTGTGTGTGCCTGTCGTGATACTATGTGATGGTTGTGATCAAGCATCACTGTCCATCCCAGCCTTAATATTCGTTTTCAGTTTTCTATGAAAAACATGTTTGACCACTGGGAAATATTACTTTTGCTGGAAACAGGTGAGGGTTGGCGACAGGGAGAGCATATGGCTATAAAAAAAATCTGCCAAATTCCCAAGCATGGAAAAGTGGACGTTAAATGATGATGAATAATACCTACATGCTCGGTGAAAAAGTATAGTGTGTGAATGCCAAAGGGCTTCAAAGTTAAGAAGCATATAAATAAACACAGAGAATGCTATGCATCACTGATGAAATTCCTAGTCTTAGAGGATTGATACCCATGGTAATCTAAGATATTGACACTATCGTTGAAGCTCGATGTTTATTCAAGTAATTGTTACAATCTTTGAGCGGTAAGGTCTCAACAGACCCAATATAATTTGAATGCCGTATCAGAGTTCTAGAAGGAACTTATATTGTTGATGTCTGAAAAGGCTCGAACATAACTTGACATACACACCCGACTTTTTTTTTTATACTTTTAAATAAAAAAAAAAAGCATTTTCCTTTATTTATACAACAGCTAACGATACACACATTAATAATCACTTGCAATTCTGTAAATTTCAAATAGAATGGGAAAAAATCGCTGCTAATTACAAATTCTCTATTTTTTCCTTTATTTCCCGTAAAATTTTACATTAGAGGTTATCAAATATGATCTTGCCAACAATACTGTAAAATCCTTTCATAGAAAACCAATTAAAAAATGTTTAATTATTGTAACTTTTAATGCTTAACGAAAATGATTAAAAAAAGAGGATTTTTTGTGGGAGAGAACAAGTAGCGCCATCTGCCAAGTTCGATTACATGACTAACACACATTCATATAAGCACATACACACACGCACTCATAATAAGAATAGCCACACTTACACATACACACGCATGTTTATGCATATATGTACGCGCGCACACACACATACGATATGCAAACCTAAAAACATACACACGGACTTGTGCACATGCGCATACACATAAACGCAAACCCCAAAACACAGACAGCTGAAGACACACGTAGACTATAAGTCCACACATATAGACACAGACAGCTACGCACACAGACCTGGCCAGCTACGTACACATACACACACATTTTGGCCTCAGTTTCATCGCCATCTTGAAGTCGAGGTTTTGCGACGATTTCGAGGTTTGTGACTCGTTTTCGCTTTAAAGCTTGGTTTTTATTTGTTAGATTCAGGTTGTGAGTTCTAATCACTGTTGCTCCTTATGGGACGAAGTCTTAAATTATGGGACTCATCTGTTACCATTACTGAGGATATTATAATTCCCATATATCTCAATATGCCATTCACTGTTTCACTACCGTTATACCGCATAACTCATCATCTTTACCAATTCCTGATGCTCTTTTCTCACTTTCTCTTGTACCCAGACTCCAGACACTGTAAAGCAAAAATATTTGATCCCTCATGGTTTTCTGTTTTAAATATTTTTGAATTCTTCAGACCTAACAAAACCTCTCCTTGTTACCCCCCCCTCCAACACATGTATATACGGACATGTTCACAATTAATAATTTCTTAATGCTGTCGATATTCATTCTTTAATTTACCATTTTTACTTCATCGATGGAACCCCGACTTAACCAGGGAACCGATCTCTCTCTCTCTCTCTCTCGTCTCTCTTACCTGCGACTAGAAATAACAACTAAATACTCTACCGATATTACAACTAACACATCTTACACTAAAAATGGAAGGATACATAACGCATCTGGCACCACTACATTATCACACACGTCTGAAATTAACATTGGTTGGTCATGGCTGGAATGCTTTTAATCCTAGTCCTGGCTCTAAATAGATATTATTATATACTAGTCTGAGATTCATTATATATATATATATAATGAATACATGTATATAAATGAAATTCCGTTTGTGTTACTTAAATATCTCAATTCCTTGCTATAAATACCACACCATTCTATATTTCTATAAATTCTACACCAATGTAATTCCACCGTAATGCAGTATTTTCTCTAGACACTATACTTCTGACTTCTGTTAACATTTACTTCCATTTTCAGTCTGGTTTTGTAATAGTTTTCGTTATTAAAATAGGTATCAGGTACCCAGCAGTTCGATTCTTACTAGGAACGGTGTTGTTTAATGCCCTTCAAATAAGCTCTTTTATAAACTTTATGAGGCGTATTCTGGCAAAATACAGCGAATAATGTTTAAAGAGACGAAACTACTGAGAAAGCCTCTACTTAGCCGCGCTAATTGGTAGAAATAGCAGCCTAATCGCTCACAAATCACTCGGTACTGTTTTATAAGAAGACGGGACTTTGAATAATATATTCACACACACACGCACACTATTTTTGAATATAAGACAGGATTGTCACGGCTAGAACACTTAATCGTAGGGCCAACTTGTTAAATGCTCCTCAAATCACATCTTAACGTACTAAAAAAAAAAAGTAAAGCCACATTGGATTACTGTAGTCCTCGATACACTGTGCCTGTAAAACAAAACCAGCAAAAGCAATGACGAAATGATTAGAATACATTTAACCATCGATCTGCTCAATTAAGGCTGACCTAGTGTTAAACAACACAACAGTTAATATTTTGTTATTGGCCCCCTTCAGTTAATTTGTTTTTATACTAAAATTGAGCCCCCCCCTCTCCCCGTTTTCACTACGTAATTATAATCGACTGTTGTATTGGGTTGTCTTCTGAAATACTCCTGATGTTCTTTCAATATCATCAATAATTCCAGTTATTGATTACAGCATAAAGGATTTATGTATATACATAAATATATATAATGTGTGGTGGGGCTGGGTGTGGCGAGGTTGTCCCCAATACAGGTGTTATTAACCGGCGGGCTGAATGTATGACTCAGTGTTTTTTTTCTATGTCAGTAAATAATGCGCATGGGTGTTTGTGTGGTTACTTACGTAGCCTGTGTATGTGTGTGTATGCATATATATGTATATATATATATATACTCATTCTGTAAAGATATAACCATTGGTAATATATACATACATATACCTGTAGATATAATGACACACATATTCATACACCCACTAGGTATATATATAAATTACTGGTGTAATAGTACTATATATATATATATATATATATATATATATATATATATATATGTATGTATATATGTGTATACACACACACACATATCAAGACTTTAGACTTTTCTCAAGTTTAAACTGTGATATTTTTGTTATAGACATTCCAACAATGGAGTTTTGTATTATTGTTAGAGAACAGCTCCTTCCTCAGAAGAATTTAAAGCATACACATATTTAGTTGCAGGAGTGGCTGTGTGGTAAGTAGCTTGCTTACCAACCACATGGTTCCGGGTTCAGTCCCACTGCGTGGCACATTGGGAAACTGTCTTCTATAGCCTTGGGTTGACCAAAGCCTTGTGAGTGGATTTGGTTTACGGAAACTAAAAGAAGCCCGTCATCATCGTTTAACGTCCGCTTTCATGCTAGCATGGGTTGGACAATTTGACTGAGGACTGGCAAACCAGATGGCTCCAATATGATCTGGCAGAGTTTCTACAGCTGGATGCTCTTCCTAATGCCAACCACTCCGAGAGTGTAGTGAGTGCTTTTACATGCCACAGGCACAAGAGCCACTCAGGCGGTACTGCCAACAGCCATGCTCAAGTGATTTTTTATGTTCTACCTGCACAGGAGCCAGCCCAGCAGCATTGGCAACGACATTGCTTGAATGTTTTTCACGTGCCACCAGCACAAGTACCAATAAGGCGACGCAGGTAATGATCGCATTTGAATGGTGCTGTTTATGTGCCAATGGCACAGAAGCAAGTCAGCTGCTCTGGCAGTGCTCAAGCTTGGGTGGTGCTTTAGTGTTCCACTGGCATGGGTGCCAGTCATCGAATATAATTTGATTTCGATTTCACTTGCCTCAACAGGTCTTCGCAAGCAGAGTTTAGTGTCCAATGAAGGAAAGGTATGCATAAGTGGGCTAGTTACACCCCTGGAATAGGCCACGGGTTATGGCCTCACTTGGCTTGCTGGGTCTTCTCACGCACTGCATATTTCCAAAGGTCTCGGTCACTAGTCATTGCCTTGGTGAGGCCTAATGTTCAAAGGTCGTGCTTCATCACCTCATCCCAGGTCTTCCTGGGTCTACCTCTTCCACAGGTTCCCTCAACTGTTAGGTTGTGGGACTTTTTCACACAGCTATCCTCTTCCATTCTCGCCACATACCCATACCAGCGCAGTCGTCTCTCTTGCACACCACATCTGATGCTTCTTAGGTCCAACTCTTCTCTCAAGGTACTTACACTTTGTTGAGTATACACACTGACATTACACATCCATTGGAACATACTGGCTTCATTCCTTGTGAGCTTACGCATGTCCTCAGCAGTCATGGCCCATGTTTCACTGCCATGTAGTATGGTTGTTTGTACACATGCGTCATACAGTCTACCTTTTACTCTGAGCGAGAGGCCCTTTGTCACCAGCAGAAGTAAGAGCTCTCTAAACTTTGCCCAGGCTATTCTTATTCTAGCAGCTACACTTTCAGCACACCCTCCCCGCTACTGACTTGGTCACCTAGGTAACAGAAGCTATCAACTACTGAGTTTAGCCCCCCCCCCATCACTTGACAACCAATGTGGGTGTGTTTACATCCCTGTAACTTAGCGGTTTGGCAAAAGAGACCGATATAATAAATACTAGGCTTACAGAGCCCAGTATTTATTCCAGCATGGCCACAGTTAAATGACTAAAACAAAAGAATAAAAGAAAACATATTTATATATGTATGTATATATATATATCTATATATGTATTTATATATATAGATATATATATATATAAACGTCCATGTTCTATGCTAGCATGGGCTGGACAATTTGATCTGATGGGTGCAAGAATAGTATGATGCTCCTGTGTTAACTTTGACATGGCTTCTCTGTCTGGAAGGACCCTAAGATGCCAACTGCTTTACAGCATGTACTGTTGGCCCTTTTTTAGGGCTTCACAGCACTAGTAAGGTGGTTTTTATGTTAGGAGAAGTGAACAGAACCTAAGGGGCAAGGAAACTGGTGAAGTCTTGGAATGAAGAATGACTTTATCCTTTGGCATTCAAACTGGCCATATTTGGCCGAAATATTCCACCAGTTTTATGTTAAAACTGACCAGATCTGGCCTCTCACACCTATCTTGTCATTCTAAAAATAAACAGTCACACCAGGAAAATCTCTTAGCTTCAATATAATGCATAATTAATCTAAAATAATGTGAATAAAGGCTGCTTCGGCAGCCCAGTAGGCATGGGTGTTGAGAAGTAGTGATACAACACATTGGTGGTTTCAAATCTCTTCCAGAAATTACAAACGATGTAGTTAAAAATTTTAAGGCACAGGAGTGGCTGTGTGGGAAATAGCTTGCTTACCAGCCACATGGTTCTGGGTTCAGTCCCACTGCGTGACACCTTGGGCAAGTATCTTCTTCTATAGCCTCGGGTCGACCAAAGCCTTGTGAGTGGATTTGGTAGATGGAAACTGAAAGAAGATAGTCTTATATATATATGTATTTGTGTGTCTGTTTGTTCCCACCAACATCGCTTGACAACCAATGTCAGTGTGTTTATGTCCCAGTAACTTAGCAGTTTGCCAAAAGAGACTGATAGAATAAGTACTAATAGTCCTGGGGACAATTTGCTCGATTAAAGGTGGTCCTCCAGCATGGCCGCAGTCAAATGACTGAAACAAATAAAAGAATAAATAAGCATTAGATTTGAGAGAATAATCTGAATATTAAAGGGTTAAAGATGGTATCTCATGAAGAAGATGACAATTGACAAAACATAATGCTGGTGAGGAGCCATCTACTTGTACAAAAATGGCAAAACCCATTTAATACCAACCAGTCAAACACCAGCCCTGATTCTATGATACAAAATTTCTGTTTAAAAGTGATCTAAAGTAAAACATTTTATAAAAATTTCATATTTGTTCCAAACAGCAACATAATGACTAAGTTTTGTTACCAAATTTTTCGTTATTTTCAAAATTAATTGAAATCCAACAATAGAACTTTGTATTTTTGTTAGAAACTAGTTCCTTCCTCAAAGGAAGAAATTAAGTAATTAAAAACAAGCAAAATCATCATCATCATCATTTAATGTTTGTTTTCCATTCTAGCATGGGTTGGACAGTCTGACAAGAGCTGCCTGGGCTCCGTTTGTCTGTTTTGGCATGGTCTCTATGGCTCGATGCCCTTCCTAACGCCAACCACTTTACAGGGTGTGGACTGGGTGCCATTTACTGTGGCATCGGCATAAACGCTTTTATGTAACACTAGTATGGGCACTTTTACGTGGAACCAACATAGATGTTTTTATGTGGCACCAGCACGTGTAAGCCTGTAAGATTAGGAGCACTTGTGTGAGAGAGGGATGTAAAGGACATGTCTGTAAGCACAAGAAGTGATAAAGTGACTTAAATTAATATTTTCTTTCCAAATTTTACATCATCATCATTTAACATCTGCTTTCCATGCTGGCATGGGTTGGACAGTTTGGCTGACGACTGGTAAGCTGGGAGGCTGCACCAGGCTCCAATCTGATCTGGCAAGATTTCTACAGCTGGATGCCCTTCCTAATGCCAACCACTCTGAGAGTGTGGTGGGTGGTTTTTACATGTCACCAGCACAGGCCAGTCAGGCGGCACTGGCATCGATCAAGCTTGAATGGTGCTTTTTACATTGGCACAGGAACTGGTCAGGTGGCACTGGTTAATATATGTTTCAAACATTAACTTAATCATCATCATCTTCATCATTTAATGTCTGTTTTCCAAGGTGACATGAATAGATAGAATGACTGGAGCTGGTAAGCCAGAGAGTTGCACCAGGCTCCAGATGTCTGCTTTGGCTTGGTTTTTTCAAAATTGATTGAAACAAAGGGTTAAAGTGAGGGTAAAAATGGAGACTGGTGTGTATAATACTTATTTATGTCTGGGCTTTCAGCCATTTATATCTGCCAAGTCTCCATCAGCTGCCCTTCCCACCTACTTGTTAACCTCCCATCTCTCTGTCACTTGCCCTTTGTCCTGTTCACTACACATGCCATTTTTGTATACTAAACACTCCCTACCACCATCCATCTATCACTCTCTCTCTCTCCCCACTCAAGATGCCTGAGTATCAAAGGATTGTATTTACCTCCTCTAATGCTAGCCATCACTTCTTCCCCAGGTCACTTGTTATTCACATCCATCATGCTCTCACCTTTTACCAGTTCTACAATTTACAATCTCTTTTTCACTAGCAAATTTGTTGTTGCTATTAGTCTCTACTTTCTGCTATTATTGTTTTCTTAGCACAAAGCCCAAAATTTTTGGGGAAGTGGTCCAGTTGATAAGATTGACTCCAGTATGGTACTTAATTTATTGACCCCCGAAAGGATGAAAGACAAAGTTGATGTGGAATTTGAACTCAGAACGTAAAGACAGATGAAATACTGCTAAGCATCTCACCTGGTGTGCTAACGTTTCTGCCAGCTCGCCACCTTTTCTGCTATTATTGTCTTTCCCACTACACCCTGGCATTACTGTGTCTTTTCTATTACAGCTAGAGTTGAGCTCACGATTGTAAGGTCGTGAGTTCGATTCCTGGTGACACGTTGTGTCCTTGAGCAAGACACTTTATTTCATGTTCCTCCAGTCCACTCAGCTGGCAAAAATGAGTTGTACCTGCATTTCAAAGAGCCAGCCTTGTCACACTCTGTGTCATGCTGAATCTCCCTGAGAATTACGTTAGGGGTATGTGTGTCTGTGGATTGCACAGTCACTTGCATGTTAATTTCATGAGCAGGCTTTTCCGTTGATCGTATCAGCTGGGACCCTTGTCGTCGTAACAGACAGTGCTCCTTTAGAGTTGAGCATAATAAGACCCACCCAGTTAGGTAAAAATCAAGGCCATACATGTGTGTCCTTTATGTCCATGCCTCTTCCACCTGCACACAATCTGTGCCCTGACAAACCTCTCCCACAACCCATCTCCCCCCAAGCTCACCACCTGCTGCATTTTCCCCTACCACATATCCTCCTAATACCATCTCCACCCACCACTTTCCTTTTACACTCATGAATTCCCCCACTCAGCCTTTCCAATCCCCAGCCCACACGCTGCTACCACCATCTTCTCTTTCTCATTCTCCCCTCTTTCTTCACTCTCTCCTCAGCTGAGGCAGCTATGTTTCCCCTCTAATGTAAGACTCCTTTTTTTTTCTGTCCCTCAGTTGAAGAGGTCTTGTCTTGCACTTTACTTGGTGACCTCATTGTTGCTGGAGTCACATAAAAAAAACAGCCCAGCACACTGTAAAGTGGTTGGCATTATGAAGGGCATCCAGCTGTAGAAACCAAGTCAAAGCAGATAGCAGGGAATGGTGCAGCCTCCTGACCTACCAGTTCCTGTGGAGGCAGCTAATCCATGACTGTATGGAAAATGAATGATAAATGATGATGATGCAAACTGTCTCATTTCTTCCTCCTCTAATACACTGTCTCTCCATTCAGCCTCTTTCTCCCATCATATGCTTGCTTCTGTCCTAGGTTAATGATATTGAATGTTTGAAGTTATCTTCTTGTTTATTTTTTTTCACAGGTGACTAATCATGTCAGATGGGGTGCAGATCTTGTCATCTGTTCCTGAGTCTCTCTTGACAACAGCCACTGTTCAAGACATTGGCCAAGGAGAACTGGTCACTTCCGGTACTCCCATAGAAATAATCCACACTTCACCAGAGACGATAGCAGCACTCTTGCCAAAGAATGGACAAGCTGTCTGCCAAGATGCAGAAACATCGATTGCTCATAGTGGAGGTAAAGGATTATTTTTCATACTTGTTCAGATTTCATTTTATCCAACACTTTACTTTGATTCTACATTCCAATAGTCACCACCACCCTCTAATGGGACTGACTTCCATGTATTTGATTTAATTTAATTTAATTGTAACTAATAATTGTGAAGGCTTATTGGTCAGGACTCAAGATTGTAAAATTGTGGTTTCAATTCCTGGACTGGGTGATGTGTTGTATTCTTGAGCAAAACACTTCATTTTATGTTGCTTCAGTCCACTCAGCTGGTGTTGTTGTTGTTTCTTCCTTCTTGTGCCATGCCTAGCTCATAAGGGCTGTTTTCCTGGTTTCGTTGATGTATAGGTTCCCCACGCGGACAGGATGCCGGTCCATCGCAGGTGAGCTGCTAGATGCAGGAGGAAAGAGTGAAAGAAAGTTGTGGCGGAAGAGTCAGCAGAGGTTTGCCATTACCTAAGCTCATAGGTGTTTTGCTCATAAACATACACATCACCTGGTCTGAGATTTGAACCTGTGATTCCTCGACTGTGAGTCCGCTGCTTTAACCACTAGGCCATCTGCCTCCACCCACTCAGCTGGTAAAAATTAATAACCCTACGAAGGGCTGGTGCCTCATTCAGGGAGGAATATATATACCAGAAGGACCGGGAAACCAGCCCTATGATTCTTATGGAGTGATGTAGACTAACCATGTATAACAATTATGAAATTATACATTTGGGGGTCTTTATCTTAATGAAACAGATGCTGAATACAGAGTATGAACTATGTGAAATTTTACACTTTTCTGCTTTTAAATAATGTTTATGACTTAAGTCTGATATTATGCAGTGTTATATTCTGCTTGGCATATTTCCAAGGCTGTGAAAATAAAACCTATCATGTTTCTTATATATATTAAATATTTCTTTACAGGTAATCAAAATGGTGCACCAACTTTACAGAGTTTACTTGCTACTCCTGTGACAAATGGTCAACTACAAATCATTACAGTTACCTCCCCTGCTCAGGAACTCCTAAACTCAACCCAATCTGATGGTGGTGAGAAGGTCTGGCAGGTTGTGCCCAGCTCAGTAAACCCTGAAATTGCTACAATTATTGCTGTAAATACCAATAACTTTGAAGTAAAAGCAGAACTTCCAGGTATGTTTATTTGCGAAGTGATTTCTTTCTGATATAATCGATATATAATAGATTGGAAAGAAATATTAATGATTGGTAGGTATGTGACATTCTGTTATGCAAACACAATATACTATAAAGTATAGGAAAGTATTGTAGTTCGCTTGAAGCATTGTCTATTGTTTCGCATGATCGTTACCTGCATCGTCTTACTGGCACTTATGCTGGTGTCACATGAAAAAACGTTTAAGTGAGGTTGTTGCCAGTGCTGCTGGACTGGCTCCTGTGCAGGTGCCATGCAGTGGGACCATGTGGTTGATAAGCAAGCTACTTGCTACGCAGCCACTCCTACGCCTATATTAAATGTTTTCATAAGTCAACACCATGTTCTACTGTGTTAGCAGTGCATTTTACATTATTTTGTTAATGTTATTTCTATAGAGATTCTATAGAAATTATAGCCAGCTCAGATTTTTGCTAAGCTTCATATCGAAGACAAAATCTCCTGAAATATGGCATATACACTCATTACTCCCATTTTTGTCTTAGATCTCATTCTTTGTTTACATCTGATATCTTGATGCGAAACGTAGCAAAAATCAGAGCTGGCTGTAATTTCTATAGAATAATTGTAGAAATTGCAGTGTGGAAGGTGTTTATAAGTCATTTAAGAAACACATAATAACCGATAGATTCATCTGAGATGCAGCACAGCATTTTGTCCAGTTGATTAGATTTAAATATTGAAATGAATCTAACAGTTTTTGTGTGTTTCTTAAATGGTTTATAAACACCTTCCACGCTGCAATTGTTTTTGTTCCAGCACACAATCTCAGATCGGGTCACTTGCTATGCAAGTACATCTCTGTAATTGCAGAAATAATCTTAACAAAATATTGGAAAGAAAGTCCTGTTGCATTTTTTGATATAGTTGCTTTCAGGGTATTTTACCAAATCTTACATTAAAAAAAAATGCATTTTTACATTCTAATCTTTCTGTTTTTCTTTAACGGTGTATCAATCTTACCTTTTTAAATTTAGACTACTTTCATGCAAGAAGTTTGTAACATAGAACCCAGGGTGGCCTCAGGTTAAAATGCTTTGAAGAAACCCTAATTGCATAATGTCATCATCATTTAACAATCTATCTTTTATACTGGCATGGATGGAATGGTTAAGAATCCAGTAAGCTGGAGGACTGCATCAAACTCCTTTGTTTTGACCATGGTTTTCTATCATTGAATGCTTTTCTTTTTTCTTGACCTCAACACTAGTGAAATTGTAAAGAAACAAACCCCTTGACCCAGCAAGGTCATGGTAGAGTGAGGGGTTGCTTTATGTCAAGTTTTGAGAGGCTAAAATATGACGGAAGGACAGCCTTGTTGTAGTGGAGATATATGATTACCCTGCATTATATGAGGGTAGGTGAGTGTAACTTGAAGGAAAATAGTAATGTAATGATGAGGTGTCAGATCAACTTAGAAATATCGATAATTCTGACTCCAATGTTTTTTTAATTATGATGTCCCTGTCGGTGCTGGTGCTATGTAAAAGGCACTGGTGATGGTGCCACATGAAACACATTGGCACTGATGCCACATAAAAAGCACTGGCACTGGTTTCATGTAAAAAGAACTGGTGCTGGTACCATGTAAAAAGCGCCCAGTACACTCTATAAAGTGGCAGGCGTCCAGTTGTAGAAGGCATGTCAGAGCAGACAATTGAATCTACTGCTGCTCCTGGCCATGTGAGCTCTTGTCAAACCATTCAACCCATGCCAGCATGGAAAACAAGATGATGATGATGATGATGATGATGATGACCTCCAATTATTTTTAATTATTTACAGATGTCGATCAACTTGAAAGTATTGAGAATTCCGATTCCAATGAAGTTTCAGCAACAATCAGTGAATCTGATTCTGGGATGATGTTAGTTTCCCCTCTTCCGCAACCATCACCTCAATCCATTCATTCTCTGCCGCCCAATTGTCCCTCATGGGCGGCACGACTTCATAGTTGCCAGGTAACAGCAAATTGGATTCTACATTACTATCTTTTGTCTTTTACTTGTTTCAGTCATTGGAATGTGGCTATGCTAGGGCACTGCCTCGAAGAATTTTTGGACGAATGATTTGACCCCAGCACTTAGTTTTTTTTAAGCCTTGTACTTATTCTATTGGTCTCTTTTGTTGAATCGCTAAGTTACAGTTACAGGGACTTAAACATGCCAACACCAGTTGTCAAGTAGTGGGTGGGACAAATAGAAGTACAAAGATATTTACAGAGACACACACACACATACATGTACAATGGGGTTCTTACAGTTTCTGTCTATGTTGTATAGTGAAACTGTACACCCCTCCTAGTAAAAAGTGGTAGTAACCAACCATTATAAATAGACCAGTAGCTGGTCGACAGAGAAAGTCAGGAAGGTCAAGAGTATGCGTCGACTGTGTTAATAGTCATGTCTGTGCTGATATAGTAATCATACTGTGATACTGAGTGGACGTTATAAAAAAACCAATCTTTTTGAGGATAACACTGTACGACTGGGGGTTGTACAGTGCCAGATAGAACCATTTTATCGACAACTTTGGAATATAACAATATCTATCAGAGCAACAACCATCATCAAAAGACAGATACAAAAGTGGCAAATGACCCCTTTTCAACAGTCTATCAAATCCACTCACAAAGCTTTGGTCACCCTGAGGCCGTAGTAGACGACACTTGCCCAAGGTGCCATGCAGTGGAGCTGAACCTGGAACCATGTGGTTGGAGAGCAAGCTTCTTACCACACACCCACACCTACCTTTTATTTTTTTCCATTTTTCAGTCATTGCATTGCAGCCATGCTGGAGCACTGACTTGAAGGGTTTAGTGAAACAGATTAACCCCTGCATTTAGTTATTGTTTTTTTTTTAAAGCCTGATGCTTACTCTATTGGTCTCGTTTGCTGAACTGCTAAGTTTCAGGAAAGTAAATAAACCGAAACTGGGAAAGATTCATATATACACACATATATACATATGATGGGCTTCTTCATAGTTTCCATCTATAAGACTCATTCACCTAGCATTGGTTGGCCTGGGACTATAGTTGAAGACCTTGACCAAGGCACTGCAAATTGGAACTGAACCCAAAGAAGAGAAAGAGCAATAACATATTTACAAACAATGCAAAAATATGAACTCTCTCTCTTTCTCACACACATAGACATATATAAACTTGGCTTCTTTCAAGTTTCCTTCTACCAAATCTTCTCACAAGATTTTGGTCAGTACAGGGCTGTAGTAGAAGACATCTGTCTTTGGTGACATGCAGTGGAACTGAACTTGAAACCAAATGGTTGGGAAGCAAACCATGCAGCCATGTCTTGGAAATATGCATGGCACCTTGGGCAATTCTCTTCTGCTACAGTCCCAATCTGAACAAAGACTTGAAAATGATGAGGAGGAGGAGGATGACAATATCCACTTGGTGTTGTAAAGTGGGAAATAATTCATCCATAAACATTTTAAAGAACTTAAGAAATTCCTTTACAACCATCAATGTTTCTTCGTTCCAGATAAAGAACTTTTAGATTCAGACACCAGGAAAACTGATAGAGAATTCTAAATTCTTATGGCTTAAATAATAATCCTAATTATTTTTATTAACAGATGATTGGCAACTCATTTCGAGGTTATGTTGAGAGTGAGATAGAAGTCGACCTGTTGCTAACTTACCACAAACAACAAACTCACAGTTACTGGGGGACTCGACAGTCTCCAAGTCCTGCAAAACCTTCAACTCGCCTTATGTGGAAGTCTCAATATGTCCCATTTGATGGGATCCCTTTTGTGAATTCAGGTAAGAAAAAGAAAAAAAAAATCTCTTCATATTGAAAATAAAAAGTATCTAATAACTTTTATATGCATAAATGTAATTAATTTAATTTCCGAAAAATTTTGTAACATTGTCAAAGAGAAGAATGCAAGGAAATGGGATGGCAGTCATGGAGTTTTACAGTGAAGTTTGATGTAGGGGATTCCCTGTCCAGCCATTTAGAAGGATGCTTACAACCATTGGAACGAGAGGAAAAGAGCAAAGGGTGGCTGTGCCTAGGATGGGAGAGGCAGAAGAAAGATCCTTTTGCTGGTTATGGAGCAGAACAGAGAGGAGTTAAGCTGGAAGCCAAGAGGAGATGAGGAGCAGGGATCTAGCCACCTCTGCAGACCCACCAACAGGAATGTGTTACAGTTTAGGGTTGAAATACTTGATGGTCATTGGATACCATCTGATGACATCAGTTCCCCCTGGCTAAAGTTCCATTCACTTTGGTGAACGGAAAAGAAGCACCTTCTAGGTGTGTTATCAGTAACATCCTGATGTCAGATGTTTATGGTTGGATGTCCTGCTTTTGCTGATAATCTTTGTCAGTTTAAGGGAGATCACTGATTATGAATGTTTTAAGAATTCTAGGGCTTTAAGTTGATTAGTGTGAAGGCGCATGGCTTAGTGGTTAGGGTATTCAGCCCCCAATAATAAGGTTGTGAGTTCGATTCCTGGCAGTACCTTGTGTCCTCGAGCAAGACACTTTATTTCACATTGCTCCAGTCTACTAAACTGACAAAAATAAGTTGTACTTGTATTTCAAAGGGCCAGCCTTGTCACTTTCTGTGTCATGCTGAATCTCCCTGAGAACTTACGTTAAGGATACACATGTCTGTGGAGGACCAGATGGAATCTTTGTCATGCAACCAATGGAGTGTTGGTAGCAAGTTGATGAGTGTTTACTTCATCAACACCATCATTATCATTTTAACATCCATTTTTCAATTTTTGCATGTGTTGGATAGAGTTTATTGAGGCAGATTGCCCTTTGATCGAATGCTCTCCCTGTTGCCAAACTTCACTTGTTTTTCAAGTAATGTAATGGTGTCAAATTTCGGCACAAGGCCAGCAATTTCGAAGGAGGGATTAAGTCGATTACATTGACCTCAGTGTTCCACACATACTTATTTTATTGAATCTGAAAGGATGAAAGACAAAGTCAACCTTGGCGAAATTCAAAGTGAGAACATACAGACCAATGAAATGCTGCTAAGAGCATTTTGCCCAGCGAATTAATGATTCTGTCAGCTCACTGCCTTTAAGTAAGGTCGAGGATCTATTCCATCCCAATCACAGATCTTTTAATTAATTTTTTTAACTACAGGCGTAGGAGTGGCTCTGTGGTAAGTAGCTTGCTTACCAACCATATGGTTCCGGGTTCAGTCCCACTGCGTGGCACCTTGGGCAAGTGTCTTCTACTATAGCCTCGAGCCAACCAAAGCCTTGTGAGTGGATTTGGTAGATGGAAACTGAAAGAAGCTCGTCATATATATATGTATGTGTGTGTGTTTATATGTTTATGTTTGTCTCCCCCCCCCCAACATTGCTTGACAACAAATGGTGGTGTGTTTACATCCCCGTAACTTAGTGGTTCGGCAACAGAGATCGATAGAATAAGTACTAGGCTTACAAAGAATAAGTCCTGGGTTTGATTTGCTTGACTAAAGGCGGTGCTCCATCATGGCCACAGTCAAATGATTGAAACAAGTAAATGAGTAAACAGTTTGAATCTTCGAATACTGGTAGAATTTCTCACATAGAACATGGTTTACTGTGTACATTTTTAACAAAATTTTGTATCTTAGAAGTTATTTTGTGTTAAAGTTGTCGTATTTGGGTAATTTCAATCAATGAACGATGTGTATTTGGTTGGAGAAAGCTACTGCTGTTTGCGATTGTAATCGAAGAGGAACAACTTCCGGATCATCTCTACTAAATGTCACCACTCTGTTCTATTCGTATGGTGAGCAAAGACGATGCCACCTTTATCCTCTTCATCCTTTCTAGTCAGCACTGTGCATTCCTTACTCTTTCCCTCTCTTCTACACTATCAACTAGCAAACTCCAACCACTTTACAAAAAGAACTTGATCCTTTTTTCTGATGCCAACATTAATCAAGTCACCAAATAAGACGAGGAAAAAACCTTGGCTGCATGGAGTTGTAGTAGAGAGGAGGGTGGTTTTCATCAGGCAACATGCTGTGCTTGAGGAAACTTATTGAGTCAAGTAAAATCAAAAATCAAAATCAAATCAGAATCAGAATCACAATCAAATAGAAATAAAAAAGGAAATTGTAGTTGTGGCCAATGCCAGTGCCGCCTGACTTGCTCCCATGCTGGTGGCATCCAATAAGCACCATTTATGCGTAGGTCATTGTCAGTGCCGCCTGACTGACTTCCATGCTAGTGGCATGTAAAAAGCACCCACTACATTCTCGGAGTTGTTGGCGTTAGGAAGGGCATCCAGCTGTTGAAACATTGCCAGATCAAATTGGAGCCTGGTGCTGCCTTCTGGCTTGCCAGTTCTCAGTCAAACCGTCCAACCCATGCCAGCATGGAAAGCAGACATTAAACGATGATGATGATGATATCCAGCCCAAATATACTGCCTGTTTTACGTTCAGACTAGCTAGATCTTGCCTTTCACACCTTCTCTACAATATCATTCTAAACATAAGCAATCACATCTTTGAGATCTCAAAGTTATGAAATAATGCATGATTCATTCAAAATAATATGAATAAATAAGCATTACTTTTGACAGTAATAAGAATGCTAAATAGTTAAAGTAATGAAAACAGTGTGAGCAAAAGGTGATGTAGATAGATGAAATTTTACCATTTTTGCTGCCAGGAAGCCGGGCAATTGTTATGGAATGTCAGTTTGGTCCTCGGAGAAAAGGAAACTTGAAGAAGAAACAAGCTGAACAGAATAATAAAAAACCTGAATACACTCAAACCTGTCCTGCTCGGTAATATTTATTCATTTATTCTGCTTCTTTCTTTTAATTTGTAAATGGTATTTATTGTTTTAACACCTCATCCTGCCCACTCACCCAGCCCAAGCCTCTGTATCACCTCACTTATTCTCACCACCCCCAATGTCCCTTAAGGGCATGTCCCATCATATCTCCTCCATCATTTCTCTCACTATCACTCTCTTTACATTACTCTCTTTACATACTCTCCAACTCACTGTTCTTTCTACTTTACAGCAAGACCCCTATAACTGTCCCCTCGATACCTTAAATCTCTCATCTGGCACAAAGCCACACCCACCTCAATACTATTGCCTGCTCCTTCCCAGTTGAGGGGTTTTTTGTCTTACAAGGTACTTGGTGACCCTGTCAGTACTGATGCCATGTAAAATGCACCCAGTACACTCTATAAAGTGGTTGGCATTAGGAAGGGCATCCAGCCATAGAAACCGTGCTAAAGCAGACAATTGGAGCCTGGTGCAGCCCTATTGCTTGCCAGCTTCTGTTAAACCATCCAGCCCATGTCAGCATGGAAAACGTATGTTAAATGATGAGGATGATGATATAAGTAAGGATGGTGGATTGCCAGAATCATTAGAACATTGGACAAAATGCTTTTTGGTATTTCTTTCTGCTTTTTATGTTCATCATCATCATCATTTAATAACCATGTTCCACACTGGCATCGGTTGGATGGTTTGACAGGATGCAATGGGTTTGAAGAATGTGTTTTGTTCCAATGCCTACTTTAGCATGGTTTCTATGGGCTAGAAATCCTTCCTGATGCCAGTTCATGGCACTCATACATACAAGTGTAAGACAAAGATCTCCTTTAACTAAGTGGGGCTAAAGTAGAGGGAGATGATTTTATATTAGGGGATGTCAAGTGAGAGTATGAGAGAAGGGGCCAAACAGAACAGCTTTCTTGCTGTTTGGGGCTCCGTGGCTATTCAGATTGAAGAAGAGAAGGTGTGAGTGACTGGGGTGGTATTAGAAAGAGAGATTAGTTGGAGGAGATGGAGTGTCAATGTGGACCTTCATGATACGAGGTTTACAAAGAAAGCACAGTATGTTATGGCATCAAGAAGCCTGGATATGCTTTTATGGTGAACTGCAATCAAAGGACACTTTGATAGTGAAGCCTTTGTTTCTTATCAGCATGGGAAGACAAGAAGAAATTTTAAGACTCACATAGCATTAATCTGATCTAAATTAAAACTGGTATCAAAATTTCATGTTTACTTTTGTTTGAAATGCCAGTGTAATAATGATAAAGTTAGTTTTCTAAATTCTTCATTATTTTCAAAATTAATTGAAAGGACAGCAGTGAATTTTGAGAGAAATAGGGTAACAAAAGGGTTAAAGTGTTCTAAATTAAAACCTTCCATAAGAAAATGTTAGTTTTATGTTAATAACAACTAAAATATTTCACTAAATTTTCCATTATTTTCAAAATTAATCAAAATAAAACCAGTATATTTCAACTGAAATATGGTAAACATAAGGGTTAAATATGGCTGTTTTTTTGCATCTTTTCCAGTTCTTGCAGGACCTCAAGCCAGGGAACTTGCCTCTACTTATGAAAAAACACAACATTAAAGTTCCTTTTTCTTTACATTTTACAGGATTTACATCAAAAAAGTTAAAAAATTCCCTGAATTTACAGTTGATTTAATGCAAGATAAAAGATCATTAAAAATTTCAATGGACAAACGATTTCAAGAATTAAAATCTTCTTGCCTTGAAAACATTGGTCAAGAAAGGTGCGTCCCATCCTGATTTTATAATTTTTTTATTTTTTGTCCTAAGTTGTTGTTTTTCTGATAAGTTTTATCATCATCATCATCATGCTTACTTTTCCATGCTCGCATGGTTCAAATGAGCCTACATTAGGAGAAGAGTTTTCTATGACCAGACACCCTTCCTGATTCCAGCTCCCCACTTATTTCCAAGCAAGGTAATAATTCCCCACCAGTCTATTGACCAAAAGACAGGTCAGACTTGGTTATACGGAGCACTGGAATCGAAAACAACACCAGTTCAAAGAACCTTTTGTTTCTAAGGATTGCATGATATGTCAAGAAGCCTGAACATGCTTTTGTGTGGACCACAAGCAAAGGACACTAGTTGTATGAACAGTGAAGCTTTTGCTTACAATCAACAAACACATGTGAAGACTAAAGAAAATAAGACAAATGCTTACATACATGTATACATGTGTGTGTATGGTGCCATGTTAAAAGCACTGGTGCTTGTTCTACCTAAAAAGCACCCAGTCCACTCTGTAAAGTGGTTGGCATTAGGAATGTAATCTAGCTGTAAAATTCATGCCAAAACGGACAACATAACCGGGTGCAACTCCTGTCAAACCGTCCAAACTGATGCCAATATGGAAAACAGCCATTAAATGATGATGATGGTTTATGAGTTTCTTCAGTTTCCATCTATCAATTTTGTTGATCAACCCAATGCTATAATACAAGATGTCACTCAACTGTGTCTGTGCAGTGGGACTGAACCCCTAAACATAAGGTTCCAAAGTAAACTTAATCACTCAGCCATGAACCAACATTAACCAAGACAAGGACATTTGAAATTTGATTTGTTATATAGGGGTTGGACAAAATAATAGAAACACCTTAAAATTTGTTATGATGCTAGGTGTTTCCATTATTTTGTCCAACCCCTGTATTTCTGGTGTGTCTTTGCTTTAAAAAAAAAAAATTGCATTTATTTAGTCTTTTTTTTTCTCTTTCCATTCAGGTATTATGTACAACTGCCCACTGAAAATGCGCATGAGTTTCATGCAGAGAATGTAGAACCAGCCTCACCCAAATACGATACAGCTATTGATTTAGAGCTTGAAGCCAAAAACAATGCATTGTCCTCCCGGTTACATCCAAGAGTTCAGGATAAAATTCGAGAAATGGTGGCTGCTGGAGAATCTCGTATTTATGTCATTCGCAAACAGTTACGGTGAGTCTAAAATAACAGTTTTGCAAATCTAACACTCCATCCTCATGACCATCACTTAATATCCATTCTCCATGCTGGCATGGGTTGGATGGTTTGATAGGTGTTGGTTAGGCAGGAACTACCCCAGGCTCCATTGTCTATTTGGCCTGGTCTCTATGACTGGATGCCATTCTTAATACCAACTACTTTGCAGTGTATACTGGGTGCTTTTTACATGGCATCAACACCAGTGCTTTTTATTGACAACACTACCAGTGCTTTGGAGCTGTATTTTTGTGATCCTTTCTAAGAATTCGCGTAAGAGTCCGATGTTCCCTATCTGAAAGTTTTAGCTTTCTTCCGGAGTTTTGTTTCGATGAGGGTTTTTTTCTCTCTTTCTCAAAAGCTGTCATTACTTTCGAGACAGTACTTCTTGATACACCAAACATTTCAGCTGTTTTCATTACGCTTGCGCCTGCCATACAAGCACCAACAAAGTGCTTTTTGTAGACCAGGGTTGGGGAAACGTTTTAGTGCGGTTGGCAACAATTTCCGAAGAAAAAGGTCCACCGGCGCATCACAAGTTCTAACTCATATCTGTGTAAATCTTGTATATATCTATGTAGAATTTGAGACACATTAATAATAAGTTTAAGACATTAAATTAACACAACATTTTCATTAACGCTACCACTGAATTTAGGACGTTTATATTACTTATGAGGTTTCTATATTTTTCAGCTAGAGTATAGTTGGGTCTCAAGGAGGTGGTACAAACACATCAATATGTGTTTTATAATGAAAGCAAAATTTCCATTCAAATGGCAATTACTGGACAATTTCTGTTCAGGTCTGACCATTTTATGTCGTAATGGAAACACAATCTATGTCGCAAGTAGGCATATGAATATTGTACAAATTTTATAATTGAAAAATTTATATTTTGTACATACAAGTATACCAGCCTGTGGGCGCAATAAAATGGGCTCACGGGCGCAATTGTGCAAGCAGGTGGTAGTTTCCCCAGCCCTGCTATAGACGAATGGCATTTAAGTTTGTGACTTGTTTCTCTGGAAATTTGTTTAATGCATTTGTATCATGTTACATAAATTTCAGCTCTTCAGATATTAAATAAACTTAGTCAACCCTAAACCTGCTGGGGCTACAGTAGAAAACATTTTCTCCCGGTGTCATGTAGCAAGGCTGAATCCAAAATCATGTTATTATAAAGCAAACTTCTTAACCACACAACCACACCTGTATCAAGTTAAAGCTTGTTTGCATCTTATTGTCCATATATGGCAAAAGTTGTATCTTTTGTAAAATTGTTTCTCAGTATTTATCATCACCCTCATCATCAAGGCTCAGACAGATTTTGTTGAGGCACATCTTCTATGACTGACTGCTCTTATTGCCAACCCTCACCTGTCTCCATACAAGGTGATTTTCACCATAGTTCTTTGAGCAATAATGGCACAATGGCCAGACATGTTTTCACGCAAGGTTGCAAATGAACAAAATTGCTTGTATCTTATATTTGTTTCAGTCGTTAGGCTGTGGCCATGCTGGAGCACCACATTGAAGAGTTTTTAGTCGAATGAACTGACCCCAGGACTATTTTTTTAACAGCCTGGTACTTTTTCCATCAGTCTCTTTTGCAGAACTGCTAAGTTATGGGGATGTAAACAAACCAACACTGGTTGTCAAGTGGTGGTGGAAAACAAACACATACACATGTAGATATATACATATGTATTTGACAGGCTTCTTTCAGTTTCCATCTACCAAATTTACTCAGCAGGCTTTTGTTGTCCTGTGGCTATAGTAGAAAATACTTGCCTAAGGTGTTACACAGTGGCACTGAACACAAAACCATATGGTTGAGAAGCAAACACAGCCACAGTGCATAATGTGAATAGGAGGCATGCATGCTTACAAAATAGACAATAAAACAAGCAATGACGATGAATCACAAGGAAGGTTTTAGAACCCTCTTCATCTGGGCAAGTTTGCCTGCTGTCCATCATGATCTTGTCAAGCATTCAGGAAGTTAGTAGAGCAATATCCTCTTGCATACAGAGCTGGATGGCCAACCCTTGTATATCTTTGTCAGGAGAGGCCATAGGAGTTTGTTACTTCTATGCTTAGAACTCCAGCAATGTCGTGTAAAATGCATGCATCACCCTCTAACAATGTCAGTGATTGCAAAAAGGCAGCCGTGCAATGTTTGTTTTTCTTTTTGTTTGATCTCTGGAGTAATGTCACTCAACAGAGTGCATAGCTCGGAGATCGGAGACTCTTTCCATGTTGAGCCACTAATTCTCTGCATTGATAGGTCACAACTCTAGTACTATGAACATGTTTTAGATATTGCAGGAAAGAATCATAAGACAGATTCTTCAAACTGAACCAACTGGCAGGAGACCTAAGGATGGAACCAGAAGAAGATAGTTAGATAATATCCATAATTTCAGTTAGTGATATTTGGGAATCCATCTGGAAATTTTGATTCCATCTTGGGAATCCATCTGGAAAGATGGTTCCGACAGGAACCTATGGAGGAAGTGCCATAGGACTCTACTTCAGTAACCCTCCCAGAAATAGTGAGTAACAGATGGATGGATGGAGGGAGGGTTTTATTATTTAGAAACCTGTAACCAAATTCACTATTGTTCACAAATTACAATATCATCATCATCGTTGTTGTCGTTTAACGTTTGCTTTACATGCTGGCATGGGTTGGATGGCTTGACTGAGGACTGGCAGGCCAGGAGGCTGCACCAGGCTCTAATCTGATCCGGCAAGGTTTCTACACCTCGATGCCCTTCTTAATGCCAACCACTCCGAGAATGTAGTGGGTGCTTTTTAGATGCCACTGGCATTGGAGCCAATCAGGCAGCACTGGCATTGACCATGCTCGAATGGTGCTTTTTACGTGCCACTGGCACAGGTGTTATTTAGGTGGCACTGGCACCAGTCAAAAAAAATAAGCACGTATATTTATCACTTTTTAAAGTTATTTCTACAGATTGTCTGTAGAAACTAGAGCCAGCACTGAAAGTTACGACATTTCGTATACAAATATGTCTATGTAAACAATGTGATGATGATGATCATCATCATCATCATTTAACGTCCGTTTTCCGCGCTAGCACGGGTTGGACGGTTTCGACCGGGGTCTGGGGAGCTCGGGACTGCCCCAGGCTCCAGTCTAGTCTGGCAGTGTTTCTACAGCTGGATGCCCTTCCTAACGCCAACCACTCCGCGAGTGTAGTGGGTGTTTTTTACGTGCCACCTGCACAGGTGCCAGAGGGGTCTGGCATCGGCCACGTTCGGATGGTGCTTTTTATGGGGGGGGGTGCAGAAATATAGGGGAGCACCAGTGGGAGGGATGGTTCAGAGGACAGGTACTAGGCAAGTAGAACGTAGGATACCGAGAGAGGGGTAATGCATGGTGAAATAGCGTATTGAAGAGGGGGCTTCAAATAGTAGACACCTATAATGGTGGTGGGGGGGTGCAGAAATATAGGGGAGCACCAGTGGGAGGGGTGGTTCAGAGGACAGGTTCTAGGCAAGTAGAACGTAGGATATCGAGAGAGGGGTAATGCATGGTGAAATAGCGTATTGAAGAGGGGGGTTCAAAGAGTAGACACCTATAATGGTGGTGGGGGGGTGCAGAAATATAGGGGAGCACCAGTGGGAGGGGTGGTTCAGAGGACAGGTTCTAGGCAAGTAGAACGTAGGATATCGAGAGAGGGGTAATGCATGGTGAAATAGCGTATTGAAGAGGGGGGTTCAAAGAGTAGACACCTATAATGGTGGTGGGGGGTGCAGAAATATAGGGGAGCACCAGTGGGAGGGGTGGTTCAGAGGACAGGTTCTAGGCAAGTAGAACGTAGGATATCGAGAGAGGGGTAATGCATGGTGAAATAGCGTATTGAAGAGGGGGGTTCAAAGAGTAGACATCTATAATGGTGGTGAGGGGGTGCAGAAATATAGGGGAACACCAGTGGGAGGGGTGGTTCCGAGGACAGGTTCTAGGCAAGTAGAACGTAGGATATCGAGAGAGGGGTAATGCATGGTGAAATAGCGTATTGAAGAGGGGGGTTCAAAGAGTAGACACCTATAATGGTGGTGGGAGAAACGACATCCGGTATAGTTGGAGCAAAATAGAGATATTCGGTATTGGTGGTGGGGGTGGGTAGGGCGGGCGCGCCGCGAAGAATCGGCAGCCAATTTCTATCAGCCCTGTAAGGGAGAATAGATCTTAAATATCTATAACGATAACTAGTGAATTATACAGAATATGCAAAAACGAGGCGAGGCTGAAATAGTAAACAGAGTGGCGTCTAGGGGGATCAGAATAATAATAATTAATAAATAATAATAATAAATAGAAATACGGGATGAATTAAAGTTCAAGGATTTCTTATCTTGGGATCACTTCGTTTACGGACAGTCTTGGCAAAAGGAATTCGGAATCAAGAATGAGGCAGGTTACTAGCTTAAGTATGCATAGGAGTCCAGACAGACAATGTAAAAAGAGGGGGAGAGAAGGGCGCGAAGAATCGGCAGCCAATTTCTATCAGCCCTGTAAGGGAGAATAGATCTTAAATATCTATAACGATAACTAGTGAATTATACAGAATATGCAAAAACGAGGCGAGGCTGAAATAGTAAACAGAGTGGCGTCTAGGGGGATCAGAATAATAATAATAATTAATAAATAATAATAATAAATAGAAATACGGGATGAATTAAAGTTCAAGGATTTCTTATCTTGGGATCACTTCGTTTACGGACAGTCTTGGCAAAAGGAATTCGGAATCAAGAATGAGGCAGGTTACTAGCTTAAGTATGCATAGGAGTCCAGACAGACAATGTAAAAAGAGGGGGAGAGAAGGGCGCGAAGAATCGGCAGCCAATTTCTATCAGCCCTGTAAGGGAGAATAGATCTTAAATATCTATAACGATAACTAGTGAATTATACAGAATATGCAAAAACGAGGCGAGGCTGAAATAGTAAACAGAGTGGCGTCTAGGGGGATCAGAATAATAATAATTAATAAATAATAATAATAAATAGAAATACGGGATGAATTAAAGTTCAAGGATTTCTTATCTTGGGATCACTTCGTTTACGGACAGTCTTGGCAAAAGGAATTCGGAATCAAGAATCAAAGATGAAAAATAGGTAATTGGTGTATATGCATATTTCAGGTGTTCTTGCTCCTTCTTCAATATCACATCCAACTCATTAACCATACACAAACATATTGCTTAAATAACTACTAATATTTAGCTGTGTAACACAATTGGATTTATTAATTTTAAATATTAAACACATTCCTGACAACTGGTATGTACTTATTAATTGCAGGTGGGTTGGGGCACCATATTTTGTTATACAACCATAATATACTACCAAGTATATTAAAGGCTTACAAGTCAATAATGTGTCCTACCTGTGTTAGAAGTGCAATTCAGTCACTTTTTGAAACTTATCTTTACAAGTTTTCTGTAGCGAGAGCCAGCACTGATGTATATATATTTATATATATATGACTGTGTGAGAAAGTATGATGAGTTTTACTTTATTGTAATCTGAAACTTTCAGGAATTTTGTAACCAAAGAATTGTACCCAGGGAATCCTGATAACAGTCCTGAACGCCATGATCTCACACTCTTTCCTACTGTTAACGATCTGAAGAATCACATCCATCAAGCTCTCAAAGACATCGGAACTGGGAAACTTCCTTATACTTCTCCTGCTGTAAGCTTTTTTCTTTGTTTGTTTTTTTTTGCCTTGTCATTCATCATCATCATCATCAATGTTTTAATATCCATTTTTCCATGTTTCATTGAGAAAGATTTTCTTTGGCTGGATGACCTTCTCCTATTTCCAAACAAGGTAATAATGCCTTGGTCTGTTGAACAGCAGACGACTCCAGACATAGTTCTGAGTCGCTTTTTTGTTTACAAAGATCACACACAACATGTCAAGACAAGTTAGGAAGCCTGGACATGCATTTGCAGTTGACTGCAAGCATATGACATCATCAATATTTGATAACCAGGCAGTTGTGTTTTGTTTACAGTCAGTAAACATGTAAAGACAGGAGGAAGTATGCAATCACTCACACAAAACACATGCATATATCATCATCATCATCATTATTGTCGTCGTTGTTCACTGTCTGTTTTCCATGCTGGCATGGGTTGTACAGTTAGACAGGAGCTGGCAAGTTGAAGGTCTGTACCAAGCTCTATTGTCTGCTTTGGCATGGTTTTGTAGCGAACTCAAGTGAGTCAGTGGGGTTGTGGTAGATATGTGAGTGCATTGCTTCCCAACTACAAGGTTCTGGGTTCAGTCCCTTTGCATGGCACCTTGGGAAAGTGTCTTCTATGTTGGTTTCAGGATTTGGTAGACGGAAACTGAAAGAAGCTGAATGTGTGTGTCTGTTACTATCTCTTTGTCTTGACTTAGCATGATACTTGTAAAGACTGAAGAAACCAGCTTCCCGACCACATGGTTATGGGTTCAGTCCCACTATGTGGAACCTTGGGCAAGTGTCTCCTACTATAGCCTTGAGCTGATCAAAGCCTTGCGAGTAGATTTGGTGAAAGAAACCCATCATCATCATCATCATCATCGTTTAACGTCCGTTTTCCATGCTGGCTTTGGAAAGTTTGATTGAGGTCTGGAAAGCCAGTTACGTTTCTACAGCTTGATGCCCTTCCTAACGCCAACCACTCTGAGAGTGTAGTGGGTGCTTTTACATGCTACCGGCACAGGAGCCAGTCAGGTGGCCCTGATATTGATCACTTTCAGATAGTGCTTTTTATGTGCCACCAGCACAGTAGCCTGTCAGGAGGCACTGACATTGGCCACATTCAGATGGTGCGTTTTACATCTTATATATAAATGTGTGTGTGTGTGTTAAGTACTGGGGCTGATTCATTGAACTAAAAAGTCTAGGTGTTGCTGCAGTGTAATGACTGAAGCAAAATAACTCTATTTGCTTTAATGCTAGGTAATTAAATTGTTAATTGGGCTAATTTTGTGTTTGTCTCTCTTTACTTTCAGCATCTTAACTTGGAGATAATTGCCAGTAGTGATATGCAAAATTCTCAGGATGGTGACAAAAGCTGTGATATGACCCAGCTGGGCACAACAAGTGTCTGGAACACTGGTTCTAATGGAACCAACAACAGTGATAACCCTAATGCTGTCCCAGAAACTGTGACAGTCACGTTTACACAGAACCCAGGAGAAGGTAATTTTCTATCTTCTACTTGTTTCAGTTTTTGGACGGTGACCATGCTGGGGCACCAACTTGAAGAGTTTAGTCAAACAACTTGGTCCCTGTGTGTGTGTGTGTGTGTGTGTGTGTGTGTTTGTTTTGTTATCAAAATTTTGTTACTTATTCTATTTGTCTTTTTTTGCTGAACCACCAAGTTACAGGGTCATAGAAACCCCAACACTAATTGTCAAGTGGTTGGGTCACACACACACTATATATATATATATATATATATATATATATATATATATATCATCATCATCCTCATCATTGTTTAATGTCCGTTTTCCGTGGTAACACAGGTTGGACGGTTTGACCGGGCTCTGGGAAGCCAGGAGGCTGCACCAGGCTCCACTCTGATCTGGCAGTGTTTCTACAGCTGGATGCCCTTCCTAACGCCAACCACTCTGTGAGTGTAGTGATATATATGTATGTATGTATATATATCTCTAAGATTGTCAGGAAGGCCGAGGGTGTCTTGGCATCACTCAGCAGGTCTTTTGTTAGCCGCTCTCCAGCCATCTATTTAAAACTGTATACAGCTATGGTACGACCACACTTGGAATTCGCATCATCAGTTTGGAACCCCTATCTTGCACAGAACATTGACCTCCTGGAATCTGTCCAGAGACGTGCAACCAAACGCATACCCTCCATCAGACACCTACCATATTCTGAGCGCCTTGTTTCCCTGGGCATGGATTCACTGAAGCTCCGGCGTTTGGCGACGGACTTGGTAAACACCCACAAAGTTATCAACCACCTCACCAACAACAACACTGAACACCTTTTTGATCTCCATGTGTCTAACACACGTGGACATGCCTACAAAGTCAGAAAACAATACAGCTCCCATGACTTTCGGAAACATTTTTTCACGCTCAGAGTTGCTGAAGCATGGAATAAACTGCCTGCGTCAGTTGTTGACTGCCATGACACTGCATCTTTTAAGGCCCTCATGCTTTCCGAAATCCGCCGAAACTACACCTGATTATATATACACTTTAGATGAGTTGTAGTGCACCTGAGCACTGTACACAATTATTATTATTATTATTATTATTATTATATATCACTTCACACTATATTTATACAGGATGTTCGAAAATTCTCTCCGCAGTGAATTTTTTTTCATCCTGACTCTCCAAGACTCAGACTTTCCAAGATATACTTCAAAACATGTGTAGAAGAGTAAACTTATTTATTGAAAACGAAGGACGACACTTTCAACACCTCTTATAAAGTTTTTTAAAGTCTTCTAAAATCTAATATATTCTTTTGTAGTCTTATACCATCTTATAAATATTTATTTTGTGATAAAATACTTATTGCGGAGAGACTTTTTAAACACCTTATATTTAATTATTAATTTTCTTTATTATCTCCCTTTATTTTTGTTACTTATGTTAATCATTTTGCTATTCAAGTTTTCTCGTTAGTCAAGGTATAATTAGAATTAATTAATATTTCTTGATTAATTGTATCAAATATGTTAAATGACTCAGACTGTATAATTTTAACTTTTACTTTCAGATGGTCAACACGTAATCTCTCGAATCGAGACGCATTTAAGTGATGGCACAACACAAGTCTCTACAAGTTTAACACCTGAAACTGCTCAACTACTTTCGAAAATACATCCAAGTCTTATTTCTGCTGGAAGTTTTATCCAGGTAAATATATGTAGTGATAGCACCGATTTGGCAGTGTCATTAGAGGCTTAGGGTGGTGAGCTGGCTGAAACGTTAGCATGCCAGGCGAAATGCTCAGCAGTATTTGTCTGCCGTTACATTCTGAGTTCAAATTCTGTCGAGATCAACTTTCCCTTTCGTTGCACACTGGGGTCGATCTAATCGACTTAATCCCTTTGTTTTTCCTTGTTTGTCCCCTCTATGTTTAGCTTCTTGTGGGCAATAAAGAAATAAGAAATGTTAACATGAAAGGCGGAATGCTTACTGGTATTTCGTCTGTCTTTACATTCTGAGTTCAAATTCCGCCATGGTTGACTTAGCTTTTCATCCTTTTGGGGTTGATAAATTAAGTACCAGTTGCTTATTGGGATTGATCTAATTGACTGCTCCTGTCTCCCCAAAAATTTTGAGCCTTGTGCCTAGAGAAGAAAAGCGTCATTAGAGCGTTGGATAGGCTGTCTGATGGTATTTGTTCAAACCCCTTGTGGTCTGAGTTCAATTCCTACCAAGGTCGACTTTGATTTCATCTTTTTGGGGTCAATAAAAAAAAGTACCAATCCAGGACAAATGATTCTTGAAACTGTCAGAAAGTCAGATGAAATACATTGTGGGCTCTTTGTGTTCTGACAGCAAGGACTGTGTGCCAGGCTGTATAATCCAAGCCAGTGGTATTTCCCTTAGATAAACATCAGTAATACAGAGAGAGGAGATTTGCATGTATGGGCAACTGTTAGTCTTCCTCAGACAATTTTACCTGAGTCTACATGTATATTGTCTTCCATTTGTTTCAGTCATTAGACTGTGGCCATGCCGGGGCAACACTTTGAAGAATTTTTAGTCAAATAAATCAACCCTAGGACTTATTTGTTTTAAGCCTGGTACTTAGTCTCTTTTGCTGAACTGCTAAGTTACAGGAACGTAAACACACCAATACCAGTTGTCAAATAGTGGTGGGGAACAACACACACACACACACACACACACACACACACACACACATGTATATGATGGGCTTCTTTCAGTTTCTGACTACTAAATACACTCTCAAGGCTTTGGTCAGCCCAAGGCTATTGTAGAAGACATTTGCATAAGATGCCACACAGTGGGACAGAACTCAGAACCATTTGGTTGGGTTACAAGCTAATAGGTGGTCAATATTGACTAGCAGACACCCTATATATGACAGTATGTTTTAATTAGGTTTGTAGTGGTCATTTGTAATTAATAAACTTAGTATGTACTGGAATGTGAATGAATGAAATATCATTTTGGGTCTGTTTTTCCATGTTGTCATGAGTCGGATGATATGTCGTAATCCAAGTTGGTACTTATTTAAATACATTGTTGTTTTTACAGCGGTCAGAGGATCACATGTTTCTCCATATGTTTAATTTTTGTCTTGGTTTCTACAATTGGATGTCTTTCTTATCAGATTGAATTAGTACTTAACTGACATTTTTTTGTTGACCCTGGAGGATGGAATCAACTTTAACAATCACCATCATCATCGTTTAATGTCTGCTTTCCATGCTAGTATGGGTTGGATGATTTGACTAAGGACTGGCGAACCAGATGGCTGCACCAGGCTCCAATCTGATCTGGCAATGTTTCTACAGCTGGATGCCCTTCCTAACACCAACCACTCCGAGAGTGTAGTGGGTGCTTTTACGTACCACCGGCATGAGGACCAGTCAGGCGGTACTGGCAACAGCCACACTCAAATGGTGTTTTTACGTGGGCAAAAATAATATTGTTTCAAATTTTGGCAGAAGACCAGCAGTTTTAAGGGGAAAGATAATGGTCAAGTGCTTGACTGGTACTTTACTTTTGACTGGCTCCTGTGCTGGTGGCATGTAAAAAGCACCATCCAAATGTGGTTGATGCCAGTGACCCCTGATTGGCTCCTGTGCTGGTGGCATGTAAAAAGCACCATCCAAACGTGATTGATGCCAGTCCGCTGATTGGTTCCCATGCCAGTGGCACGTAAAAAGCACCCACTACATTCTCGGAGTGGTTGGCATTAGGAAGGGCATCCAGTTGTAGAAACCTTGCCAGATCAGATTGGAGCCTGGTGTAGCCCACTGGCTTACCAGTCCTCAGTCAAACCGTCCAACCCATGCCAGCATGGAAAGCAGACGTTAAATGGTGATGGTGATGATGACTATGACAGGATGAAAGACAAAGTTGACATCAGCAAGATTTGATGTCAGATTATAAAGAGCATGAAGAAATGCTGCTAAGTATTTTGTCCATTGTCTTAATGTTTCTGCCAATTTGCTAATCTTTTTTGAAAGGAAATATTAACGGTAATGAGTAATGATGAAAATTCCTTCATTTTCTGTTTTTGGTAATTCTATCAAATTTCTATTTTGCTGCTATTTTTCATCTTCCAGTTACCATCAATTTCATCTGATGTGATGAATAACGAACCATTAACTGTCACTTCTGCCATTGACGATGAGACGAACATTTCACATGATCAGCAATGTGAAGAACTTCATTCAGAGATTTCTGCTACAGCTCTGTCATCAGAATCTGTAACAACTTTACAAGTTGTGCCAGCAGACAGCTCCCAGTATATACAAACTGCTGATGGCACGCACCAAATCGTTGAGGCAACACATTTAGTTGATGGTACTCAGTTGGTTGAAACTGGATCGTCACCAATGACGATTCATGAAGCTCATATAATCCAAGCAGATGGCACGGCCATTGTACAAACGGACAATGTACAGTTGCTGCCGCCTGGATTAACAGCTCAAATAGTTAATTCTGATGGTACGGAACCAAACTCAAGACAGTTAATTACAGTTGCGGTTAATGGACGTAAGAACATTTTGTCTGTTTTATTATTATCCATGAAAAAATTTGAAATGTGTGAAGAAGAAAAATAATTATTATAAATATGTTAGACACAGGCATAGCTATGTGGTCGAGAAGTTTATTTCACAACCACGTGGTTCCAGTAAATTCAATCAGTAGAACAGCCTGCTTGCAAAATTAGCTTGCAAGTGGCTGAGTACTCACAGACATGTGTACCCTTACATCCTTGTGTGTAAGTGTGTGCATGTACATGTGTGAAAGAAGTCCCTAGGCAAGTGTCCAAGTCTTTCAGTTGGTCACCCTCAATGTCAACATATCAGCTGGCAGGAGAGAACAGAAAATGACTTCCAAATTCTTTACATTCAATGTATGATATATGAATAGATACATACATACATCAATACATACATGTATGTATCAATCTGTATACACACACACATACATACACATAGGAGCGTTGTAGAGTTGTTGCTGCTGCTGCTAACCCAAATCCCAAGCACAGTTTAAAATAGGATAGCAAAATCGATGTAACTACACATTTCTTGGACAGTTTCTTTCTGACGGTAGGCCTTTGTGCCCAAAATATAAAGGTTTCTGCAAAAATTTCTGCATTGTTAGAAGCTTTCCTTATGTCTCTTTTCTTTCGAAGCACCATCCGATTGTGGTTGATGCCAGCCCCCTCTGGTCCCTGTACAGGTGGCACGTGAAAAATCACCCACTACACTCTCAGAGTGGTTGGTGTTAGGAAGGGCATCCAGCTGTAGAAATACTGCCAGATCAGACTGGAGCCTGGTGCAGCCTCCTGGCTTCCCAGACCCCAGTCAAAAGTCCAACCCATGCCAGCATGGAAAACGGACGCTAAATGATATATATATCATTTAAACACCAACATCAATTGTCAAGCAATGGTGGGTAGACAAATTCAAACACACCCACACAAATACATAAATTTCAGTTTCCATCTACCAAATCCACTCAGAAGGCTTTGGTTGGCCCGAGGCTATAGTAGAAGACATTTTCCCAAGGTGCCATGCAGTGGGGCTGAACCTGGAACCATGTGGTTGGAAAGCAAGCTACTCACCACACAGCTACGCCTATGTGTGTGTGAACTGTAGGTTAGTTAAGATATGTTTGATATATTTTAACTTCTTAAGGCAAATTCACTGCAGTTACAGGAGAAAAGATTCTCTCATCTGGTAAAAGATGTAAAAACACCGTAGAATTCTTTCAGCATGGTTAGTGCAGTAAATTTGCCTTTAGAAGTTGAAATATGTCACAAGTTTGTTTATTCCTAATCACTGCTTGGCACTGTTGCTATACATACATGTGTATGTGTATACCCATGCACACAAACAAGCAAACAAAAAGAATGCAGCTCTGATAATGGACATAGTCAATGACTATTGAAAAGGTTGCAAGACGCAGCAAAAATTCTAGAAAATATAAATAAGTAAATGAGTGGAAATTGAACTGGTGTGTTAAGTAATAAGGCACTAAAAGAGTATGACTTCCCAGATACAATAAAATATGCTTCAACACACAAATTCACATAAAGAATCTTGCAGACCAAATACAAAAACAAAAGTCACCACCCTAACCCTCCACAAATCCCAAGTGTTTTTAATTTGCTTTGCGGGAAGGACTGTTTTAATGAAGTCGCGTCTTGTCCCTACGTTTGAAACGCAGAGTAGATAAAACAGGGGACAACTGATGAAGGGAATATTCTTTATGTTGCCTGTCTTGTTTCTCTATTTGTTTCTTTCATAGCTCGAAAAAAATTTTTTTTCCATGTTTTTGCTTTTTGTGTTCTTGTTTCTCATTTTGTTCACGCTTTTTTGACGTCCTGTACCCATATCTGCATCGAAATCAAATTCGATGACTGGCATCTGTGCTAGAGGAGCGCTAAGAGCACCATCCGAGCGTGATCACTGCAAAGCAGCTAATTGGCTTCCGTGACGGTGGCACGTAAAAAGCACCAATCAAGCATGATCATTACCAGCGTCGCCTTACTGGCACTTGTGCCAATGGCATGGGAAAAACATTCGAGTGAGGTCGTTGCCTGTGCCCCTGAACTGGCTCCTGTGCAGGTGGCATGTAAAAAACACCATTTGAGCGTAGCCATTGCCAGTACTGCCTGACTGGCCTTCGTGCTAGTGGTACGTAAAAGCACCCACTACACTCTCAGAGTGGTTGGCGTTAAGAAGGGCATCCAGGTGTAGAAACTCTGCCAGATCAAGATTAGAGCTTGGTGCAGCCATCTGGCTCACCAGTCCTTAGTCAAATTGTCCAACTTATGCTAGCATGGAAAGCGGACATTAAATGATGATGATGATATATATATATATATATATATATATATGTCGTTTGTAGAAAACATAAATCCGGAGAAGAAGCACACTCTAAGATATAGAGCAGTTTATATTTTTTACTGGGGAAGGGCAGTTTACGGGATTATCCTGGGTTTCCCATCCATAAAGGGTTTAATTTTATGGCATATCCTCAGACCCCAAGACCTGTTGGCGTAAGATCTCAGCAAAATAGGCTAACAGGTTCTGGAGTCTGACAATACGCCATAAAGTTAAGTCCTTTATGGACGGGAAACCCAGGATAATTCCATAAACCGGCCTTCCCATACACACACACACACATAATAGATAGATATTGATTTGAGGGAGTAAATGTTATGTTTCGATCTGCTTTCGATCTGCTTTCAATGTGCCACAAACTTTCAGAAGATCCCAGGTCAAAAGAAAGGACACCATACTTCTATGATGGATAAACTCTGTTACATACCTACTTCTCAAACGCGTGGGTACTTTCTTCTAAGCCAACTTTCTCTATTCTTCCAATTCTGTCTTGACAATGGTGTTACTCCAGAACAGTGGAAAACTGCCAGTGTCATCCCTCTGTTAAAAAAAGGCGACCGCACATCGCCTGTCAACTATCGCCCCGTCAGTCTTACTAGCTGCATCGCCAAACTGATGGAATCCTGTATCAGAGAAACCCTCTGGAACTTCTGGAAGTCTCACAGCCTCATCCAGCCGTCACAATTCGGATTTATTCTTAACTCCAGCTGCTGTAATCAACTCATCGAGTTTCTTGAGGATGTTACCCAAATCACTGATCGCGGATCCTGGGTGGATGTTGTTTACCTGGACTTTGCTAAGGCTTTTAACTCTGTGCCACACAAAAGACTTATGGTGAAGCTTTCTGCGTTGGGTGTAAGAGACGAACTCTATAACTGGTTGAAGTCCTTTATTTTCAGCCGAAAAGAGGTTGTCACAGTTCTAGGACAGCACTCTTCGCCCTATGAGATGACATCTGGTGTACCACAGGGATCTGTTCTTGGCCCCCTTTTATTTGTTGCATATGTTAATGACATAGATACCAACTTAAAGAATGCTGAAATATGCAGATGACATCAAGCTGTACCTCGAAATAAAGAGGTCAAATCCTGTACACTATAGATCTCTATTGCAAGCAGACCTGAACACAATGCAGCAGTGGATCATGGACTGGCAACTCAAGCTGGCTGTGGACTAATGTACCACCATGCATTTTGGGAGGAGAAACCCAGCGTCAACCTACTCCCTCCACAACACTAGTCTCAAAAAGTCTTCATGTGAACGTGACCCGGGTGTTATTGTCGACAGTGATTTGCGTTGGACAAAACGCATCGCTAAAATTGTCAAGAAAGCTGAGGGTGTCTTGGCATCACTCACCAAATCCTTTGTGAGCTGCTCTCTGGCTATCTATCTGCGGCTTTATATAGCTATGGTAAGACCTCACCTGGAATTCGCATCACCGGTCTGGAACCCCTATCTTGCCCAGGATATCAATCGTCTGGAACCCCTATCTTGCCCAGGATATCAATCGTCTGGAAGCTGTTCAGCGATGTGCAACCAAAAGAATACCCTCCATCAGGCATTTGCCATATCCTGACGCCTTACTTCCCTGGGGATGGACACATTGAAACTCTGATGTCTGGCAGCTGACTTGGCAGACACCCATAAAATTATCAACCATCGTACAAACAATAACTCTGAGCACCTTTTCAAACTCTACCCATCTAACACCCGTGGACATATTTACAAAGTCAGAAAACAGCACAGCTCCCATGACTTCAGGAAACATTTTTTCACGCTGAGAGTTGCTGAAGCATGGAACAAACTGCCAGCATCAGTTGTTAGTTGTCGGAGCACTGCATCCTTCAAAACTTCCATGCTTTCTGAGATTCGCCAACACTACACCTGATTTCTCCCCTCCATACACACACAGGCATGTATCTGACTCATACATTGTTCGCTTTCCAGACATTTTTACATTACTGCATGTACTTTATATGCACTTTCTGACAAGTTGTGGTGCACCTGAGCACTGTATACAATAATTTCATTATTATTATATAATACACTTTCTCAACATCATTGTTCTTCTACTCCACTCTCTCTCTCTCTCTCTCTCTCTCTCTCTCTCCTCCCTCAAATTCTATTGTATTTTTTCATGTTATTTATATAATATATATTTGTTATTTTTTCTTCTCTATTTTCAGAACCTGGTTCATTGGTGCCACTTCACAGTGCCTCTTCAGTTGAGAAAGTTTAGGAAGTTTGACTGTTTCATTGTTGCTACAGACTACAGTAATTTTAAACTGTACCAGTTTCAGCATGGTGATGGTAGTGATGGTGGAAGTAATACATTTGACGATGTCAAAGGTCATCAGTGTTATGGAGAGATGAGAGAGGGGTGGGGGTGGAGAGAGAAGTGTTGTTTACATTGTTCTGTTAGAATTTGTATTATTCTGAGAGTTGGAAGTTGTCCTGCTCATGCCCCTCCCCCTGGTTTCTGCTAACTGCAGACTATCAGTGACACACAGACACAAATCCATCAACAAACAACTGTGACAAAAACAACAAAAAGAAACCCAAGTAGGGAAAAAGAAAGAAAGCAGAAATTTTTTTTCATTATATTTTCCGATTGTCATCAGATATGTTTGTCTATTTGTTTGTTTGGTTATGTTTTTTGTTTTGTCTGTCTGTATCCTCCTCCTCATCCTCCTCCATTTATTAGCTTTCCCTTCCTTCCTGGTGTAACTTCCTTGTGTCCTTAAAATTTACTTTCAAATATTGGAGATGAGAAATGTGTGGGAAATTTTGTTTATTTATATATGTATGTATGTATGTATCATCATCATCATCATCATCATTTAGCGTCCGCTTTCCATGGGTTGGACATATATATATATATATATAGTGTGTGGGTGAATGGGTGTGCACATGTTTATGTATATATGTAGATATATGTGTGAATGTATACATATACATATAAATGTATGTATATGTATAGATATGTGTATGTGATACATATATATGTGTGTGTGTGTTTGTATGTATATATATACATATTTATATTGAGAGAGAGCAGTATTAAAAAATTTTTTTCTTCATTGTATCTATATTATTTTTCTCACTAAATGTTCTTTTTCGTTGTTTTCAACTTGAAAAATTTTTTAATTTGATTTCTTGCATAATTAATATAGTTTAATTAACAACGCTGTTAAAACATCGTCATCATCATCATCATCATCGTCATCATTTGTATTAATCTGACATGTCTGAGGTGACTTGCAATGTTTGCGATGTGCAATAACCACTCTGTCCCCTCCATCTCTCTGTTCCCTGCCCCTTGTTCCTCTTTGTGATTAATTAAAACAAAATAGAATAAAATTTTAAGAAATGTGATGATAATTTTCTGATCAATGAAAAGAAATCCAAACAACCACTGCAAATAATGGTTTCAAATTCTGGCACAAGACCAGCAATTTCGAGGAAGCAAGGGTAAGTTAATTACATTGACCCCAGTACACAACTGGTATTTATATTATTGACCTTGAAGGGATGAAAATCAAAGTCAACCTTGCCGGAATTTGAACCCAAAACATAAAGATGGATGAAATGCCACTAAGCCAGCTCTGTAAATAATAATGACCGTTATATTTTTCAATAATGTTTATACTTTTCCAGGCCATATTTGTTACATAACACCCTGACACCATCATCATTATCATCATACATCTGTTTTCCATGCTGGCATGAGTGCACTGGTTTGAAAGGAACAGGCAAGCCAGAGAGCTGCACTAGGCTCTGTTTGTCTTTTTTGGTTTGGTTTCTATGGCTGGATGCCCTTCCCAATGACAACCACTATAGAGAGTGTACTGGGGTGCTCAACAATCTGTGTCAATTAACATCTAAAATAATTAAGAATTTGGTGAAGGTTTAGGACAATGGTTCTCAACCATTTTTTGCTTTTGAACTACTTTGATTCCTTTTCTACCCAAGTGGTGGTGGTGGTGGTGGTTGGGGGACCCTCATAGTCATTTGATGTCTAAATACTCCTATTATGATTTTTATGATTAAATATTATTAGGAATCGTGTAAAAAATTTTCCAAATATTTTTTTGTATTGAAATATAACCAGTTTGTTACACACAAATTTTAACAACAAAATCTTATATGAACCCCTGTTGAGAACCTTTGGTTTAGGAGAATGACTGACTTTTTCATTCTCAAGTTGATAGTTCAAAGTGGGGAGATGGAAGATTTGTTTGAGCATCAGAGTAAATTTCCTTGCAATTTTGTAATATTTATTTCAGCTCTTTATGTCTTAAATTTTGAATTTCACTGAGGTAAACTTTGTGTTTGGCCCCTTTAGTTGATTAACTAAAGTTCCAGTTCAGTAGTGAAGGCATGTGGCCTAGTAGTTAGGATGTTGTACTCATAATTGCAAGCTTACAGTTTCAATTATTAACCATCGTGCCAGCAGCAACCTTGAGCACCTCTTTGAACTCCATGTGTCTAACATGTGGGCATGTCTACAAAGTCAGAAAACAGCACAGCTCCCATGACTTTCAGAAACATTTTTTCACACCCAGAGTTGCTGAAGCATGGAAGAGACTACCTACATCAGTTGTTAGTTGCTGAGACATTGCATCCATCAAACCTCCATGCTTCCTGAAATTCACCAACACTACACCTGATATCCTCCCCACCTCCATACGCATGTACACATGTATATCATGACTCATACACTGTTCACTTTCCTGACTTTTGTACATCATTCTGTGTTATACATGCATATTTGATGAGTTGTAGTACACAATAATTTCATTGTTAATTCTCAAACCAGGCAGTGTTCTTGAACAAAACCCTTCATTTCAGTCCACTCAACTGAAAATGAATAAAACTGTAAGGGACAGGCATCCTGTTCAGGGGCAATATTGTAATCTTAGTCAATTGTATACCTTGGAAACCAGGTAACTGACCCTAAGAGTCCTAGGGTTCAAGACAATGTGCAGTGGTTGATGATGATGATGATATGGGTTGAGATAATCCACAGCACCTTTCCATTGGTGGCAAGCTGGTACGATTGTCAAGAATAATTAAGACCATTGCAGTATTTATTTCAGCTATACATATTTTGAGTTTAAATCCTGCTGAAGTCAAATTTATCTTTCATCCCTCCAGGGTTGATAGAATGAAGAATTAGTCGAGTACCAGGGCTGATGATATCAACTAACACCCTCCCCTCAGAACTTTTGGCCTTCTGGCTAAATTTGAAACCATTAATAAGTTGGTGTTTGGAACATAACTTAATAAAAAATTATTCTTGCATAAAACCATGTTTTAACCCTTTCGTTACCAAACATTAATTAAATAATAACAGAAATATAGTAACAAAAAGGTTAAAATATATAATAGAGAAACAATTCTTAAGCAAAATGCTTTAAAATGATCAGTTTTGTATTCTGGGATCTTGGGAAAGTTGGTATCTTCCCCACCAAAAATGAATTAGATGCAGGAGTGGCTGTGTGGTAAGAAGTTTGCTTCCCAACCACATAATTCCAGGTTCCGTCCTACTGTATGGTACCTTGGGCAAGTGTCTTCTTCTATAGCCTTAGGCTGGCCAAAGACTTGTGAATAGATTTGGTAGATGGAAACTGAAAGAAGCCCATTGTGTATATGTATGTATGTGTTTGTGTCTGCGTTTGACCCTGCAACCACTTTATAACTGGTTTTGGTATGTTTATATCCCTTTCAACAAAAGAGCTGCTAAATTAGTATCAGGCTCAAAAAAATTTTAAAGTACTGAGGTTGGTGTATTCGACCAAAATTCCTCAACGTGATGCCCCAGAATGATCACAGTTCAATGACTGAAATAAGTAAAAGATGAAAGGCAAATAATCACATTAAAGGGATCAGTTCTGTATTCTAGGACCTCAGGCTATCACAGACAAATTGGTGCAAAGAAATGTTAATTTATCAAGCAGTGTCACAATGCTTACAAAACCTTTTCATTTCACCCACATAAAAATGCTTTGTTTCATTCGTATAATGACCATGCTTCTCCAACATGAACCATTTCCATCATTCCATCACTCATGTTGTATGTCCTTTGAAGTGGTGGGCATGTTCTTTCAAAATTGTGGAGAGACATATGACTGTGACATTGTGTCAAATATACAAAAGAGTGTGATTACAATAACAACAACAGCAGAACATTTTTCTGCTTGTTTGATTTCTTATAAACATAGTAACATATCAACATAATAATAATAATTTCATGAATATTATGATTATAATTAATCGGATTAACTTGATCCACATTGAGTCCTTATGGTTCAATATTGGTTATGTTCAATATATATTATTCATACGCTTATTTATTATCAAAAAAACAAATGGTGCAGCTGCTCTGATGAGATCTGAATTAGAACCTGGATTTCTTTAGTGGGAAAAACAATTCCTTTTCTTATTGATATTTTAAATGTTGTCCCTGAATGCATTGTTTTGTATTTGGTGTGTAAAATGATTCTTGATGTAATCTCATTTGTTGAAATATATTTTTGTTGGGTCAGCACTGGTTCTATTTCACTTTTATAAAGTGGGCAAGCTGGCAGAATCGTTACCACACCAAACAAAATACTCAGCGTCATTTCTTTTGGCTCTTTACAAGTTCAAGCTCTCCTGAGCTTATGAACTGTTTATCTTGATATGAGATCACCATGTCATGTCTATATGATTGTGATGCATGTGCCTGGTGTACCTTTATCAGATGGGTAGTCATGATGGGTATATTGGGCTTTGTATATTTGCACCCCAGTGTCACTTTGATAGCATGCACTGCTCTCTCACTCAATAATAATAACAATAATGTGAAGGTACTCAGCCTAGTGGTTAGAATATTGCACTTACAATCACTAAATCATGGGTTCATATGACTTGCTTGCCTAGCCAGCAGGATGGCATCATTCGAAAGCTAAAACAATGTGAAGCGCATTGTAACCAGTGGTGTATAACAATATTTGATAGTCTGATTGATACCATGAATAATAAAAGAAGTGAAATAGAGCCAGTACATGTGTTTATTAGTGGCATAATAGCCCTCCCAACACAACAAAATCAGAAATTCATGTTTTTTCTACACAAATCCATGTTTGGTTATTGATATGCTTGCTTAAATTTCTCCCAATCCCAAATCCTCTTCCAACTTAGGACTAGAATCCTGTGTGCCTGCACCACCACCACCACCACTGCCTCTTTATTGATACAACATGGAGGTTAACTAACCTCGATACAGCATTGTTGTTATTATTATTGTTATTATTGTTGTTGTTGATGTTCATGTGAGACTGGGAACTCCAGAACTGTTATATTCTCTCATGTTTTATGTTACAATGAGAATACAGGGGTTAGTTTTTGAGGTTTTTCACTGTCCAAGTTATTTGTCAGCAAACATTACATTAATAACAAAAAAATCTGCAAAATTTACACATTACACACACACACTCACATTTTTCATGAAGCATCATTTGATATAACTATTTCGAATATTTTTTTAGCCAAAACGATGCATATAAATTGCATTGTTTTGGCTTTATGTCTAAAACATATATATATATATATCATCATCATCATCGTTTAACGTGATGATGATGATTTATATATATATGTGTGTGTGTGTGTGTGTGTGCGTTTTAGATATTAAGCCAAAACAATGCAATTTATATGCATTGTTTTGGCTAAAAAAAATATATATATATATATATATATATATATATATATATATATATATGGTGAAGGCATGGGTTAAGAAGCTGGCTTCCCATCCATGTGGTCTTGAGTTCAGTCCCACTAGGCAGCATCTTGGACAACTGTCTTCTACTATAGCCCAGGGCCAATCAAAGCCTTGTGAGTGGATTCGATAGATGGAGACTGAAAGAGGCATGTTGTGTGTGTGTGTGTGTGTGTGTGCACAGATATAGTTCTTTCTAGGTTTGATTGACTTCCGATATTTTGTTCACACAGTTATTTAATGTTGTATTGTCATAACTTTGTCTTAAATATCATCTTGTGTTATTGATTTTTTGTTTTCTTATTTATTTATTTATTCTTTATATATATTTTTTCATCTCCTGTATTTAAATCTAATTTCTGGTTTTATATTATTTAATAGTTTTCCTTATAAATTTAAATCAATTAATTATGATTTATCAAAAATAAACCTCAAAAAGAAACAATAAAAAAAAGGGTCTCTTCCAATGAATCCTTGTTTTTCTGTCTGTTTTAATTTATATTTAATATCTTTTGAACAATTTAGATCACTTTAACCATTTTTTTACCATATTTCTGTTGAAATACATATTTTCAAAATTGAAATAGAAGCTAACGACAAATTTATTAAAGTAACTTTGTTGTTATTAAAACTGGTGTCTGAATATATATTTTGATGAAGGTTTTAATTGAAATTACTTCAAACAGTAAGTTTTTATAATAGAACCGAGGGTGGTCTTAGGTGGGTTGGTATTAAAAGGATTGGAGAAAAAAGAGAGAGAGAGAAAGAGCTATCCTTCATCATCATCATCATCATCATCAGTTAATGTCCATGCTGGCATGGGTTGGATAGTTTGACTGATGACTGGCAAGCCAGGAGGCTGCACCAAGCTCCAATCTAATTTGGCTTGGTTTCTACAATGGTATGACCTTTCTAATGCTGACCACTCTGAGAGTGTAGTGGGTGCCTTTTATGTGCCACTGGCACGGGAGTTAGTCTAATATTATTCCACCTGAGTTGACTTTGCCTCTCATCTTTCCAATAAAATATAACACCTGCCAACTTTTGAGATTCATAAAATTAACTTATATCATCCAGTGCCCCCCATCCACCAACTAAATTTATGGCCCTGTGCCTTTGTTTTTGGATACATTAATGTTTAATACTGTTCTACACCTACAATGGTATCAGATCTACCTTTGGTTTGTTATGCTTCTCTGCTTACCAAAAGTTGTTTACATTCTTTACATTTGATGGATATTTGTCCTCATCTCGTTTGTTGTTAACACAACGTTTCGGCTGATATACCCTCCAGCCTTCATCAGGTGTCTTGCGGAGAAATTAGGTGAATTTTGACATGGTCTTTATGCTCAGTTTGTCGTTTCAGTAGCTTTTCTAACATGAAACAATTCTGTTTCTTCAAATACAGCATATGTGTATGTGTGTGTGTGTGTGTGTGTAAGAAAGAAAAAAAAAAAACCAACAACAAAAGACCCTGCAAAACAAATATAAGTATACAAGTTCTTTTTGCATTTGTTCTCTTCCTGTTCTGACATGGAAAAATCTAGATTATAAAGAATCTCGTGATAAAAATTAAAAGATCGCAAAAAAATATATATAACAGAGCAAAGACAGGAATGGAGAAACCGTAATAGTTGATCTATTTGGCAAATGTCCCACTAGGTTAATTACCTAATTGTATGTCATTTCTGTTTACAACAATATAATAACAGCCACTGCTATAGTAAACGCAACAAGCAACAACCGAATTTCTGATTAAATTTTACAGAATGATTCTGGTTGTACAACCTGGAAGATTGTAGGCTTTGATTGCAGTGAAGCTGCCGTTTTGGACTTCAGTTCTTTGTCGGAGCATAGTGTTTGGGTAAAGCTTGTGGAAGTTTAACCCTTTAGCATTCAAACTAGTTATATCTGGCCTAAATATTCTGTTTTATGTTCATACTGATAGATCTGGTCTCTTACCTGTACTCTAGAATGTCATTCATCATCATCATCATCGTTTAATGTCCGTTTTCCATGCTAGCACGGGTTGGACGGTTCGACCGGGGTCTGGGAAGCCAGGGGCTGCACCAGGCTCCAGTCTGATCTGGCAGTGTTTCTACAGCTGGATGCCCTTCCTAACGCCAACCACTCCGCAAGTGTAGTGGGTGCTTTTTACGTGCCACCTGCACAGGTGCCAGGGGAGTCCGGTATCGTCCACGATCGGTTGGTGCTTTTTACGTGCCACCGGCATGGAAGCCAGCCAAGGTGGCGCTGGCATCGTCACGTTCGGATGGTGCCTTTTATGTGGCACCGGCACAGAAGTCAGTCGAGGCAGCGCTGGCACACCACATCATTGAAATTTTAAAAGTATGTGATAATGTATGATTCCTGACTGGCTCCTGTACCAGTGGCATGTAAAAAGCCACCATCTGAATGTGGCTGATGCCAGCGCTGCCTTGACTGGCTCTCATACCAGTGACACATAAAAACTCCATCCAAACATGGTTGATGCCAGCTCCCTCTGGCCCCTGTGCTGGTGGCACGCAAAAAGCACCCACTCAGAGTGGTTGGCATTAGGAAAGGCATCCAGGTATAAAAACACTGCCAGATCAGACTGGAGCCTGGTGCAGCCTCCTGGCTTCCCAGACCCCAGTCGAACCGTCCAACCCATGCCAGCATGGAAAGCGGACGTTAAACAATGATGATGATGTGAATAAATAAGTATTGCATTTGACGGAGTAATTGTTATGCTAAAGGGTTAAAAGAAGGTTTGATTGAGGTCAGTGGTCTGAATCAGCTACAACCCATCAACGAAATGTTTATGTAATGTTGGCAGATGTTTAAAAGATGCAGCTGATGGAAACAACTTGGTTTGAATCAACAACAGTCATTCAGCCCCCTGACAGGGGGTAGTGTTTATGTAATACCAATGGAAGTTAGGAACTGAAGTTTTGTGATAACTGGGTTTGAGTAAGCTAGAAAGAATAGCCCAAGCTTTGTGGTTTCCCACTGCTTCTCTAGCAATGCCATAAGCCAACAAGAGAGTCTCTATTCTACTTCTAGTTGGTCACTTGACCTACTAGAAATAGCAGTAAATAATTCCTAAATGATACCCTGCTACCTTAAAAAAAAACCCAAAATGGACACATTGGATAACATAGTCATACACGTATCATAGTCGTCAGCTTGTCCCTCAAATCTGAGGACTGATTTCTCCGGGAGAATATTTGAACCATTAAAGCTGGTGGTAAATGTGGCTAGTGAGGCCAATCTTCACCTAGAACATGTGATTTCATTAGCCACATGTAAATGTGACAATCAGTTGCAGATGGATGCTGTCTGGCCTTTCATTGTCGTTGTCTCTCCTCTTATTCTTTCTCTTTAAAACAATTTTATGTTATTTCTTTATTGTCCACAGGTGGCTAAACATAGACGGGACAAACAAGGATAGACAAAGGGATTAAGTAAATTACATCGACCCTAGTGCGTAACTGGTACTTATTTAATCGACCCCAAGAGGATGAAAGGTAACGTCAACCTCGGTGGAATTTGAACAGAACTCAGAATGTAACGGCAGTCGAAATACTGATAAGCATTTCGCCCGGCATGCTAACAATTCTGCCAGCTCGCCTTTAAAACAATATTATGTTATTGTTTATGTTTTGTTGGTAATCAGGGTGTTTGGTTACAGTCGTCTCAATATTCAGGGGTTCAAATCTGGTCTGTTTCAGAGTTGACTTATTCATATACAAACATTATGTTGTTTTATTGTCTATTGTCTTCATGTTTGTTAACTTGAGTAACAAAATTATATTTATTTCTCACCTGCCATTCTGGATTGGAGCTTAATCTAACATTAATCCATTTGAAAGCCACAAAGCCTCTGGATATTTTCATGTAATATCTCATAATCCTCAACCAAATCCTAAATAAGAAATTTTTGTTATTCTTCTGTCATTAAAATAAATATGGCTTGTAAGAAATTTCTTCTTTGTCTACTGCAAAGTTTACTGAAAAGTATCATTATATGTGCATGTGATAGTCACATGGACATAATGTCTTTCGTCTTCTACTTGTTTCAGTCATTAAACTGCAGTCGTGCTGGGGTACCACCTTACTTATTCTATCACTCTATTTTGCTGAACTGCTAAGTTATGGAGATGTAAACACACCAACACTGATGCTCAAGTGGTTGTAGGACACACACACATGCATACAACAGGATACTTTCAGCTTTCGTCTATCAAATCTTCTCACAAAGTTTTGATTGGCCCAAAGTTATAATAGAAAAAACTTGCCCAAGGTGGCACACAATGTGACTGAACCCAGATCGATGTGGTTGGGAAATAAACTTACTACACATCCACATTTGCACCTAATAATAATAATAACCAGTGAAATCTTTTGCTCTGTTAGTAAAGATTGGTTGTGACTGGTTTGAATTTCACCATTTCACCTTTGTTCTGTTCTTGACTAAAACTCAATGAAAAATTAGTGTAGGACACAGGCATGGTTGTACGGTTGGTTTGAGTTTAATCCCATTTAATGGTGCTTTGGTGTCTTCGACTATAGCACTGGGCCAACCTATGTTTTGTGAGTGGATGTGATACACAGAAAACTGTGTGGAAGTCTGTTATATGTATGTGTATGTATATATATATATCAATAATATAAATTGGACATGGGCGATTGTTGTATTCTTTCTTGTCTTGAAGTTCACAGCCAAACGGCTGGGTGGATGCGCGTGAAAAATGGCACATATGTGGAGATGGGTGCATACATTGGAATGCGGTTAGTATTTTTTTCTTAGTCCCCATATTTACAGAGAAAATCGATTAAAACTTTTCTAATGGAATTCCCCCTGTTTGTTCTGCCATTAAAACAACCAGTTGCTCACACGGCAGGCATATATCATTTCGCTAGCAACAAGGGGAGTACAGGATGACAGCCAGCCAAAACTTTCTCATTATGCTGTCTCTCTTCTTTCACCTCTTTGTGGGGTTTACCTTAAAAGACGTCAATCATCATGACACACACCTTCACTCACTCACTCTATCTTTCTTTATCACCCTCTTTCTCTCTCACATACACACACGCAAGCATAGAGGCATGCACCCACAAACACACACATACACACACACACGTCCATTTCAAATATTGTCTTTCAATTTCTGCTCTTTGCAAATAAAATTTTTAAAGATACAACTGCTTACAGAAATAGTGATTAATGTATAATTTTTTTCTATGTTCATAATTAAATAAATGTTTTAATGATTAGACAGAGGTCCAATACAGTAGCTCTCAGAAACAGACTACGTACAAGTACCTTAATCATCATGACACACACCTTAACTCACTCACTCTCTCTTTATCACCCTCTTTCTCTCTCACATACATATGCATAACAATGCACGTGCACACACACACACAAAAATAGGGATTAATGTATAATTTCTTTCTATGTTCATAATTAAATAAATGTTTTAATGATTAGACAGAGGTCCAATAGATTAACACTCAGAAGCAGACTATGTACAAATTCGTTCTTCACAACTCCTGAAGCTGTTTTCTGGCAAGGGTGGGGGAGAATCAGGGAATTTTCATATAGCTGGAGGCTCCAATCGAAACAGGGGACCTGAAATGATAAGGTTGAGAAATGCTGTTATAGATTATGCCTTACCGAAAATGATCAGAGCCACATCATCCAAACAGACCGGGTGATACTGGGCTTAGCTGCTAGTATATATATATATATATATATATATATATATATATATAGATAGATAGATAGATAGAGAGTGTTTAAACACATAATCTGTTAAGGAACAGATTATGTGTTTAAAGCCCGAAGATTGCTTGGAGATGTAAGGTGTGTTATAAAAACCTGCTTAGCACGTGTCTTCACAGCAAGAAACTATTAGGAGCTTGTCTCTTGATAATGTATACATTAAATGATGTGTGTGTGTATCTTTGTCCCCTTTCCCACTGCTTGGCAACCAGTGTTGATTTGTTTATGTCACCATCACTTAGCAGTGACTGGCCATGCTAGAGCACCACCTTTAGTCGAGCAAATGGACTCCAGGTTTATTCCTTGTAAGCCTAGTACTTATTCTATCGGTCTCTTTTGCTGAACCGCTAAGTTATGGGGATGTAAACACACCATCGGTTGTCAAATAATGTTGGGGGACAAACACACACACGCCGGTAAGGTGACACTGGCAATGATCACGCTTGAATGGTGCTTTTCACTTGTCACCAGTACGGGAGCCAATCCGTGGCCCTGGCAACGGGCCCTGGTGTGTAATTGTTTGGCATTTCCATTGATCATTGGCTTTGGAATTGGGATACACAGTTTGATGATACTGTACTGAACCACTTAATTAAGCACTGAATATAGTTTGTATATACATATATAGGAGCACTCTGTTGGTCACAATGACCAGGGTCCCAGCTGATAAGATCAACGCAACAGCTTGCTCGTGAAATTAACGTGCAAATGGCTGAGCAATCCACGGACACGTGTACCCTTAACGAAGTTCTCAGAGAGATTCAGCATGACACAGTACTACTCATTTTTGCCAGCTGAGTAGACTGGAGCAATGTGAAATAAAGTGTCTTGCTCAAGGACACAATACTCTGCCAGGAATGGAACTCACCACCTTACAATTGTGAGTCGAATGCCCTAACCACTTAGCCACACACCTTCACACACACACATACACACACATATGTATTTGTTAATCATGATATCAAACATCAGAAAGCAGTATTGTTACTGGTAAATAGTCAATATACAAACAGATAAAGACAGATATAAAACACTAAGGCATTGGTCACTATTGTTTTCTGTTTAAATGTGGACAATGATGGAGCTTAGAAAGAACATTTAACAAAGCTCAAACGAAAGGGCTAGGCATTCAATTCTTCCACACTATTGGAACATTGCTGAATTGGCATGTAAATAGCACCATTCAAGTGTGATCGTTACCAGCGTTGCCTTACGGGCACTTTGCTGGTGGCACGTGAAAAATGACATTCGAGCGAGGTCATTACCAGTGCCACCGGACTGGCTCCTGTGCAGGTGGCATGTAAAAAACACCATTTGAGCGCGGCTGTTGCCAGTACCACCTGACTGGCTCTTGTGCCTGTGGCACATAAAAGCACCCTTTACACTCTCGGAGTGGTTGGCGTTAGGAAGGGCATCAAGCTGTAGAAACTCTGCCAGATCAGATTGGAGCCTGGTGCAGCCATCTGGCTTGCCAGTCCTCTGTCCAACCCATGCCAGCATGGAAAGCAGACGTTAAACGATGATGATATATATATGTGTGTGTGTGTATATATATGTATATACATACATATATATATCAAATGCTATGTTTAATTGAAAATTAATCACCAGTGTACTTTCCCTGATTATCTATTATTTCCTTCCATCTATTTACAAGCTTTTAATCCCATCAATGTAAAAGTCTTTTGGTTTCAAAGTAAAGAATTCTGATATGTCAGTTTCAACCTCCTCCTGGCTTGCGAAAGTTATGTTCCCCAAATGATTCTGTAAGCTATGAAACAAATGGTAGTCTGAAGGAGCAAGGTCAGGAGAATACGGTGGATGAGGAATTTTTTCACAACCAAGCTCTTCGATCTTCTGTGGTGTGATCTTTGCAGTGTGGGGTTGTGTATTGTCCTGATGAAACATCACTCCTTTTCAATTCACTAAAGCAGGGTTTTTTTCTTCAAAGCTTGGTTCAAATGCTCTAATTGCTGACAGTAGACTTGAGCATTGATTGTTGCATTAGGTGGTAACAATTCAAAGTGAATTACTCCTTTGCAATCCACCAGATAGAGAGAAAAACCTTTTTCCCATGAAGTTCCCTTCTCAGTTGTGGTTGAGCTTTTTCCCTTTTACCAAGCCACTGTTTACGATGTTTAACATTTCGATAGAAGATCCATTTTTCATCACCAGTCACAAGTCTATCCAAAAAGGGTGAAATGATTTCGCGAGAATGGAGAGAAGAGCAGAGGTCAACTCAGGATTTGTGGTTGCTTTCAGACAATTCATGAGGCACCCATTTTCCAAGTTTAGGAACCTTTCCAAGTTGTTGATGACGATGAACAGTTGTATGGTTTGAACTAAGCTTTATTGCCAATTGTTCAACTGGTAATACAGGATTTTTCTTCAAGTAATGCCTCACGGAGCTTATCATCAAACTCAACTGGACATCCTGCTTGATCTTTAATTTGAGTTTTTTCTTTCATTCTAACATATTTTCAATCATCTGTGAAAATTTAAAAGTAATATTCAAAAATTTAAGTACTCTGGGACTTAATGGGTTAAACCAGTTTTGATTCCCAGTTAGGACTATTCCACGTCGATAAAATTCTTGGAAGGACTTGATGGATGTCAAGCTTACTTATTTTTTCTACTCTGTAACTCTGGAAGAAATTATTATTACTCTTTTACTTGCTTCAGTCATTTGACTGTGGCCATGCTGGAGCACCGCCTTTAGTCAAGCAAATTGACTCCAGGACTTATTCTTTGGAAGCCTAGTACTTATTCTATTGGTCTGTTTTGCCGAACTGCTAAGTTACGGGGATGTAAACACACCGCCATCGGTTATCAAGCGATGACAAACACAGACACACAAACATATACACACATATATATATATATATGAATAAATGAAAGAATGGAGTCGAACGAAAGAAAGGGAGATTGCATAATGCACCCTTTATTCCTTTGGAATGAAAACATGTTGTCTTCGAAACATATGTCGAGAGTAAAGGAATTTTGTTAACATCTTCGTTCGACTCCATTCTTTCATTTATTCATATACAACACACAAATTTCTGCACATGAACCCAGAGTTTCTACCCTTGACAGGTCGCTTCAACCGTGTTTCTGACGTGAATTTGCTACCCAGGTTTCAGTTAAACGAATTTTCCATGCTGACGATAAACATAGGATAATTCATTCACCTACTTATATATATATGACGGGCTTCTTTCAGTTTCCATGTACCAAATCCACTCACAAGGCTTTGGTCGGCCCGTGGCTATAGTAGAAGACACTTGCCCAAGGTTCCCCATAGTGGGACTGAACCTGGAACCATGTAGTTGGTAAGCAAGCAACTTACCACTCCTTCAGCTATATATTGTTACTTGGTAAAGCAGTTTGCTGGCAGAGACATTCCCATGCTGGACAATGTGCTTAGCAGCATTTCTTTTTGAGTTTAAATACCACCAGGATTGACTTTGCCTTTCATCCTTTTGGAGATGACTAAAATAAGTACCAGCTGAGCACTGGGGTTGATGTAATTGACTTGGTCCCTTCCCTGAAACTGCTGGCCTTGTGCCAAAATTTGAAACCAATATTTTGTTACTTGATAGTGAAAAGAAATCAGCAAAAATTAAACTCTGTCTCTAGAATTTATGTCAAGCCAAGTAAAATTGTAGTTGTGGCATTGGGCCTCACGGAGGCAAAGTGGCTAAGCTCCTTTTGAGTGTTGGGCCTCACGGAGGCAATGACCAAGATCTTTGGCATTATGTTGTGCTTGAGAAGAAGACCCATCAAAATTGCATAATGCACCCTTTATTCCTTTGGAATGAAAACATGTTGTCTTCGAAACATATGTCGAGAGTAAAGGAATTTTGTTAACATCTTCGTTCGAGCAAAATTGCAGTTGTTGGCAGATACTGGTGTCATGCAAATGGCACTTGTGCTGGTAGCATGTAATAGCACCCATTACACTCTCACGTCCAACCCATGCCAACATAGACAACGGACATTAAATGATGATGATGTTGGTGGTGATGATGGCGATGATGATGATGATGATGGCAATGGTGATGACGATGATGACAATGAAGATGATGAAGAATGTTTTCTCTATAGAATTTACATTAGTGATCATCTGTCTGTAGAATTTAATTCTGGAATAGTTTTCCTCCGTAATCTATTTCTGAAACAGTCTCTTTATAGAATTTATTTTCGCAATGGTTGTTGTTGATATTAAAAAAAAAAAGAAACAAACATATGAAACATTAATATTAAGAAACCCTTTGGAAAAATGTTTACCAAAGTGTAAAATGTAAAAGTGCATTTCCTTTTCTTTGTTTTTCCTGTCTTGCATGTTGCTTCGTAATGTCACGAGTGCTGGTATTATGAAAAAAGCACCCAGTACACACAGTAAAGTGGTTGGCGTCAGGAAGGGCATCCAGTCATTGAAATCCTGCTAAAGCTGACTTTGGGGCACAATACAACCCTATCAAACCGGATCCTATCAAACTGTCCAACTCAGCCCAGTATGGAAAATGGAGATTGATTGATGAATTGATTGACTGATTTGTTGAATTATGGAACTACAATATGTACAGAACCCCCTCTTCATATGACTATTGTTCTCTTTGAATTTGTTTGTTATGCATAATGGTGCTGGTGGCTTGTTTGTCACACCATGTTTTTTTAAAATTATGTTTTTCCATTCAATATTATGAGAAAATGTGCGATACTATTTTTTTACACTTTTTACTCTTTTACTTGTTTCAGTCATTTGACTGTGGCTATGCTGGAGCACCACCTTTAGTTGAGCAAATCGACAGCAGGTTTTATTCTTTGTAAGCATAGAACTTATTCTATTGGTCTCTTTTGCTGAACTGTTAAGTTATGTGGACGTAAACACACCAACATTGGTTGTCAAGCAATATTGGGGTGGACAAACACAGACAGACACAAACACACATATATATATATATACGATGGGCTTCTTTCAGTCTCCATCTACCAAATCCACTCACAAGGCTTTGGTCATCCCGAGGCTATAGTAGAAGACATTTGCCCAAGGTGCCATGCAGTGGGGTTGAACCCGGAACCATGTGGTTGGTAAGCAAGCTACTTACCACACAGCCACTCCTGCACCTTTGCTTGCTAAGGTTGTCTCTACAGATTTTTCTGTAGAAATTATAACCAGCACTAATTTTGTTATGACATTTTGTATCCGAGACACTATTTTTCATCTTCAATCTCATTGTTGTTTACTTTAGGTATCTTGGATATCAAACATCACAACAAAATCAATGCTGGCTATAATTTCTTTAGAGAAATATCTGTAGAGATAACCTTAAGTGATGTAAAGTGCACTGCTAACACAGGAGGACACAGTATAGACTTATAAAAACGTTTAATATACCTTGTAGGATATTATTGTTGCATAATGAAATACAGTGTCCCTACAGATCATTCATCATCATCGTTTAACGTCCGCTTTCCAATAAATTTAAGTTATTTATATTATTTTTTCCTTTCATAAGACACACTCATTCCTCATGTATTTCAACATTTATTTTCTCATTAAATACACTGAATAAAAAACACATTTCAATTCTTGATATTCTTTAGTTCTTCATTTTTACATGATTCCAATACATTATTTACATTTGACGGATATTTGTCCTCATCATGTTTGTTGTTAACATAACGTTTCGGCTGATATACCCTCCAGCCTTCGTCAGGTGTCTTGGGGGAAATTTCGACCCTGGCTTCTCATTCCTAAGGTATTTTTCAATGTTATTATTATTATTATTATTATTCTGATCACTGCCTGGAATCGAACTCAGAATCTTGACACCTGATGAAGGCTGGAGGGTATATCAGCCGAAATGTTGTGCTAACAACAAACAAGACGAGGACAAATATCTGTCAAATGTAAATAATTCCTTTTCTCTTAAATATGGAACTGTATTATGATTCCAATAGTTTACCGAAGAAATTTTGTTCAAATTTTATGGATAAATAGTGTCTTTTTTCACATTAGCAATAAATAACTCTGATGATAATATAAATGGTTTCAAATTTTGGCTCAGGGCCAGCAGTTTCGGAGGAGGAGTAAAGTTGGTTACTTCAGTGCTAGTGTTCAACTGGTACTTATTTTATTCATCCTGCTCTCCTCTTCAAAAGAATGAAAGGCAAATTTGATCTCGTCAGAATGTAAGGACAAATGAAATGATGCCAAGTATTTTTTGCTAGTATGCTTAACATTCTGCCAGCTGACAGCCTTGCTGTGTGTGTATATTAAGTCACCTAGTCCGCAACTCAATCTGATAAAACAATAAAAAAATGTGACCCACTTAACACGTGTGCGTCTTAATACTATAAATACAAACATATGAGGCAAGCAGTCAGCAGCAATCAGCAGTGCATTTTGCTACTCTACTTTGTCTATCATCATATGACAGTGACGGTGTGGCGTTCTTGATAAAGACCCTGAAAAGATAAAAACAAGGTCAACTTCAGCAGAATTTGGAACTCAGAACATTAAGAGGGAAGGAAATGCTGCAAAAGATGGGCTACAGCAAATATTCTGCTCAATACCACAGATTTGCTTAACAGTTGCTTGACCATAACCAGTTGAAGATGTCCCTTGGTGGCTGATGATATGTGCATCTCTGATCTCAAGCAGAAGTAGTGGGGGAGCATCATAGCCATGTGTTGAAAGGAATTCTTTGGGGCTTGAATAATTCCCCTCTGGAAACATGGGTGTTTTGTTCAACATCCTTAAACGGCCCTTTTTCAGGGACCTTTTGAGCAGGATGGGCTACTTGATCTGAAGAAAATTCTAACTGGGCCCCACCTGCAAGGTCATGTACTGTTTATCTTGATATGAGATCACCATGTTGCACACATATGGTTGTGATGCATGTTCCTAGTGTGCCCTTATCAGATGGGTATATTGGACTTCGTACATTTGTACCCCAGTGTCACTGATGGCATGCACTGCTCTCTCACTCAATAATAATCTTTTCTTCTATAGACAGAGGCCTGAAATTTTGGGAAAGGGGGCAAGTCAGTTAAATTGACCCCAGTGCATAATTGGTACTTATTTCATTGATCCTGAAAGGATGAAAGGTAAAGTTGACCTTGGTGGAATTTGAACTCAGAATGTAAGGATTGATGAAATGCCTCTAAGCATTTTGCCTGGCGTGCTAATGATTCTGCCAGCTCACCACCTTAGTAGTAGTAATAATAGTAATAATAATAACAGTAACAATAACAACAGAATACTTGCTATGATGTGGCAGTTCAGTACATACACTGGTAAATATGCCACACTTAGAACCTGCTCACAAAGAGAATTGGTGGGGACATAAACCTCCCAGAAGTTGTGCAGAACGCTGAAGTCACTGTCCTTTGGGATTTCAGTGTTCAAACTGATTGGGAAATTTAACAGGATATCTTGTTGAAAAATTGCATTGAAAAGGCATCTTTTGATGGATGCTGCAGCCCTGTTTGACAAAAAGCACAGCCTGATCCAAACCCAAGTACAAAAGGATGAGGGTGTTCTTTATCTTATATTGCAGTTATTAGACTGCAGCCATGCTGGGGCACCACCTTTGGGAATTTTAGCTGTTCAGACCAACTCCAGAACTGATTTTATTATTTTTTTTTAAAGCCTGGTACTTTTTATTTTTTAAGTCTGGTACTTTTCTATCAGCCTCTTTTGCTGAACTGCTAAGTTATGAAGACACCAATTGTCAAACAGTGGTGGTGGGGGCAAACACAGACATAAAGACACAAATGACTTAAGGTTATCTCTACAGTGATGGGCTTCTTTCAGTTTCTGTCAATCAAATCCACTCACAAGGCTTTGGTTGGCCCGAGACTATAGAAGACACTTGCCCAAGGTTCCCCATAGTGGGACTGAACCTGGAACCATGTGGTTGGGAAGTAAATCCTGCATTATCTTGTAGCCTTCGGATTTCGATAATGAGATTGTTTACTTCTGAACTGACATTGTAGGATAAAAGTGAGAGGTTGGATCTGATCAGTTCGAAACAGGAAGAATATTTTAGCTGGATATGGCCAGTTTATGCAATAGAGTTAATGGACAAGCTATACTATGGTCAATGTTCGGAAAACCAAAAAAAAAAAAAGAAAAGAAAAAGCAATTTGAAAACCAAGTGGAAAAGTAATTTCAACCTTTCAAGTGATACATACAAAAAGGTCTTGTTGCTGAGAAAAGGAATGAAAATATGAGAGATACACTCAGCATGATAAGAGAGGAGGCATACAGAGTTACACCAGTCACATTGAAGCAAATATTTACAGGTCTGATTTGTAACCACAGATGCATATCCAAGAATAGGGAAGTATAAGTCATTTAAGAATTGTTTCTCTATTATATATTTTAACCCTTTTGTTACTGTATTTATTTTGAGATGCTCTGTTTCAATTATTTTAAATATAACAAAGAATTTAGTAAAATAACTTATTCAAGTAGTGTTAGGAACATAAATTGTGACTAAGGTCTGGAGGATTTTAATTCACAACTTATGAAAACCAGACATTTGTATTACAGAGCCAGTCTCAGTTGTGTTGGTAACGAAAGGATTAAAAAAAAATCCTCAAGTGAAGCAGATTCAACATCACCATTAGATGTATTTTCCCTGCTGATGTGGGTTGGATGATTTGATAGGAGCTGAAAAGGTCAGAAACCACACCAGATTCCATTGTCTGTTTTGCCATGGTTTCTATGGCTGGGTGCCCTTCCTAATGCCAATCACTTGACAGAGTGTGTTCGGTGCTTTTTATGTGGAACCCACACTGATGCTTTATATGAGGCATCAGCACTCGGCTTTTTTATATGGTTGGATTTTTCTTCAGTAGAGCAATAACCATAAATTAGATTGTGATTGATGCCAGTACCCCGACTGGCCCCTATGCCAGTAGCACTATCCAAATGTGGCTGATGCAGTAACCCTTAACTGGCTCCTGTGTTGGTGGCACATAAAAAGCACCATCTGAATGTGACCGATGCCAGTACCCCGACTGGCTCCTGTACTGGTGGAACATAAAAAGCACTATTCTTACGTGGCCTATGCCAGTACCCCCTGACTGGCTCCTGTGCCGACGGCATGTAAAAAAGCACCATCCAAACATGGCCTATGCCAGTACTTACTGACTGGCTCCTGTGCCAGTGAAATGTAAAAAGCACCATCCTTACGTGATCAAAGCCAGTACCTGCTGACTGGCACATAAAAAGCACCATCTGAACGTGGCTGATGCCAGTACCCACTGACTGGCCCCTGTGTTCATGGCACATAAAAAGCACCATCCGAATGTGGCCGATGCCTGTACCCACTGACTGGCTCCCATGCTAGTGGCACATAAAAAGCACCCACTACACACTTGGAGTGGTTGGTGTTAGGAAGGTCCAGCTGTAGAAATAAACATTGCTAGATCAGATTGGAGCCTGGTGCAGCTGCTGGCTCTCCAGACCTCAGTCAAACCGTCCAACCCATGCCAGCATGGATAACGGACGTTAAACGATGATGATAATAAACATGTTAACCCTTTTGTTACCATATTTCTATTGAATTGCATGGCTTTTGAATTAATTTTGAAATTATTGAAGAATTCAGTAAAATAACTGCCATTATTTAGTTGATATTTTGAACATAAATTCACATGAAAATTTGATGAATGGTTTTAATTTAGATCACTTTAAAATAAGAAATTTGTATCATAGAACAACCAGCCCTGGTAGGTTGGTATCAAAAGGGTTAAAGAAAATGAGAATGACAAATATTGTTTTTATGAAAGAAATAAAAAATACAAAACAATTTCAATATTTTAAGTGTTTATTTTGTCAGCAATTTAGTTTTGTATTCTTCCAATATTAATTTAGGAATCTGTGTAAAAACCATATATATTATCAATGAAATATAATGGTTCATGATAATGGTTAATGATAATGATGATAAAACCGAAAGTCAATAGAGCTAGAAATGAGACTTGATAATTAAATAACCAAGATACAAGATGGTAATTAATGAATGAACAAGAGCTTGTTCCTCAGTGTCCAACGTTATTAACTTCCTAAATGAAAAGCTACAAAACCTTTCTTCACCAATCTCTCGCTCTGAAGCTTTCTTCTGTAATAAATATTTGATTTTTAAAAAATTTAAATAATTAAATTCATATTATTTTAAAAAACAAACAAACAAAAAATCTGCCTAAATTTGTTGGAAGAATACAATGTTTTATCCTTGGGTATCAATCAAGTTTGGCACTTCAGTGTCTTATGCAAAGTTTCATCCCAAAATACCATCTTTAATGAAAGAATGTCTTTTAAGATAATTTGCACAGAGTTCCAATGAAAGCTATGGTTGACTTCTCTGCAGGTTTTGAATAACTGACTAGCGCTGTAGTTACACAAAAAAAATCTAGAAGTAAACCTCACACATTAATCTCTCCAGCTCCATAAACAGCACTTCCCCAACATCGTTAACAAAAATATATTTCAAAACTTAAAGAAGGTCTGACTAGCACAGAGGCTGTCTCCAAAATTTTGACTGGTCAATTCAGAATATGTTATGATGCAAGGTTGTAGGTCTATCTATGAAACCCGTAGGGTCTTCATCTTGGAAGATCGTTTTGGATGGAATGTTAGGTTTACTTCCGACAAATTCACGTCTTGAGCTAGAGAAAAGAGAAAAAAAGAGGGAAATGTAATATATATATATATATATATAAAAATTTATACAACAAAAAAATGGAATAAACAGACTTTAATTACAAATTACAATTGTTTCTGTGCAGTGGCAACATCTGCAAGTTGCTGAGTTTTTAGTCTCCTATCACTGCATGAATTGTTTTATAAATATTTACATAAAAAATTATTCAGCAGCTGCTGTGTGCCAGCATTTCCACAGGTAGGTCACTTTTAAAGCATATATATATAATATATCACACACAACCACAGATACACATATACATGTATGTATATATTCATACATACACGTATATTTTGAAAATTAAAGTAAATTTCTTTAATGAAATTAAAATAATCTCAACATTTTATTACAATGACATTGAAATAATGTACATACTCGGAAATATGCTCTCTTGATATCACGCGGTGTGACATTGTTAGCAGCTAGGTAGGTCCCAACAGCAGCTGCACCTCCAAATGCTAAATGAAAAACAAAACCAAATATTTATTAACAACTCAATTTTATTTGAAATAAAATACAGAAAACAATAAGCTAAACACGAGGTTAATATCACTAACACAAGGAGTCTAACTTGTTGCATACTGATTTAATTTTGGGAATTATATATTAGGAGTGGTTGTGAGGTAAGTATCTTGTTTACCAACCACATGGTTCCAGGTTCAGTCCCACTGTGAGGCACCTAGGGCAAGTGTTTTCTACTATACCCATGGGCTGACCAAAGCCTTGTGAGTGGATTTAATAGGCAGAAACTGGAAGAAGCCCATCGTGTATGCATGTGTGTGTATGTTTGTCCCCCCCCCCACGATTGCTTGACAACTGATGCTGGTGTATTTATGTCCCTGTAACTTAGCAGTTCGGCAAAGAGACCAATAGAATAAGCACTAGTTTTACAAAGAATAAGTTCTGGGGTTGATTTGTTTGACTAATGTATAAGAAGTTTGTCACATCTATGTGTGTGTGTTGCAGGTTTCAAAATTAATTTAAATTTCAATAAATAGCTGATTTAACCCTTCTGATACCAACCCACTCAGCCAAACCTACCCCTGGTTCTAGGATTCAAGTTTCTTTTAAAATGATATATCAAAATTTCATGTTAATTTGTTCCAAACACCAACTTAATAAGGACAAAATTATTTTACTAAATTTGTCGTTATTTCCAAAATTGAAACAAACCTATATCGTAGCCGTGGCCACTGCCCTCTGACTGGCTCCCGTGCCAGTGGCATGTAAAAAGCCCCATCCCGACGTGGCTGATGCCAGTACCCCATGCTGGTTGCATGTAAAAAGCACTATCTGAACATGATCAATGCCAGATCTGCCTAACTGGCTCCTGTGCCGGTGGCACATGAAAAGCATCCACTACACTCTCAGAGTGGTTGGTATTAAGAAGGGCATCCAGCTGTAGAAACATTGCCAGATCAGATTGGAGCCTGGAGCAGCTGCTGGCTCTCCAGACCTCAGTCAAACCATCCAACACATACCAGTATGGAAAACGGATGTTAAACGATGATGATGATGATGATGATGAAAGCAGTGTATTTCAACAAGAATATGGTAACAAAATGATCTAAATTAGAAAAAAATGGTTTGGAGCAAGAGTTTACTTACCAAGTGGTATACCTAAACCATGTCTTAAAAGACT
>NC_042998.1:68951278-68988778 GCF_006345805.1 Octopus sinensis | reverse complement strand
GCATTTTGCCCAGTATGCTAATGATTCTGCCTTCAATAATAATAATAATAATAATGATAATCTTTTCTACTCTAGGCATAAGCCTTGAAATTTTTGGGAGGGTTCTAGTTGATTATGTTGACCAAGTAATGAACGGGCACTTATTTCATTGACCCCCAAAACGATGAAAGGCCAAGTTGACCTCAATGGTATTTTCAATACAGAATATAAAGATGGATGAAATGGTGGTGCTAAGCATTTTGTTGAAACATTTTGTCTGTCTTTACATTCTGAGTTCAAATTCTCCTGAGCTTGATTTTGTCTTTCATCATTTTAAAGTTGAAATAAGTACCAGTTAACCACTGGGGTCAATGCAGTCAACTAACTCCTTCCCCTAAAATATCAGGCCTTGTGCCTATAGTAGGATTATTATTATCATTATTATTGTCATCATTATCATTGTTCTTTTTTTCTTATTATTATTACAACTTTTATTATGCAACACAACAAAAAAATTCTGTTGCGAAAATGCCACAATGTTATTCAATCAATACAACCAAAGAGCAACCAATATTAATTGCTGCTGACAAATAACCAATAAATTCACTGGAAAATGTTAAGAACATCTGTGACCCAGATGAAGATTCTTCTAAAGATCTATGGTCAGTGGAAAAAACCCAGTGAAATGTCAACAATTTGGCAGCTGGCAGCCAGATATTGAAGAATGTGGCAAATGACCTTGTTATAGACATGTTATAAAGTTAACATTCCATAAATAGTAGAAATTAAGGTCATTATTATTAATTAAAATTATGAGCAAACAAATGAGGTTTTATAATATTTTATATTATATAAGATGTAACAGGATATTTTAAGGAGTAACATTAAAAATTATCAATGGAGTATGCTGAGTTTTGTGTTTCTAAGTTTTTGATAAACAAAACACTGATTAATTTTATAAAATAATCACATGGATGCCTAGAATTTAGTTTTATCCTAAAATACTGTTTATTAGTGAAACATTAATTTTGCCTAAAAGATATAGAGATTCTTCTGAGATTAGTCTTAAAAATTTACTATAGATTTGAATTCTTAGAAATAATTTCATCTTAAAATACTATTTATTAGTGAAACTAATTTTGTTTACACGATAATGGGGATTCTTCTAAAACTACTCTTAAAAATTTATCCCAGGAGAAATTTGATAAAACAATGGGATTATGATAAATTTATTGATGAGCTATATATATTTATATATCAAGGAAGTGTATATTTAGTTTGAAAAAATGTAAATGACAAGAAAAAAATGGTTAAACTTATTTGAAAACTATATTTAAAAAAATATATATATGGAAAAAAAAAAAGCTTATATGATATTAAAATTTTAATGAAAGGATAAAATTTGAACACAAGATAGGTATAGAAGGAGGAGGAGAAATGATATTTTACAGGTTGGCACCTCATGTTGGATACAAATATGCCAGGAAACTTCAGTAGCCGTAGCGTCGCCAGTGTGATCACCAGCTTGGTGTTGGCCAAAATCCTCTCATCTGCAAGAAACTGAATGTCAGCACCAAAACTGAAGTCAACAACCTAAATCTTGCATTCAAAATCCATTTATTCAGAAAAACAATGTCATTCAAATAGCAGTTCATTTGAACTCCAGAACATAAAAAATAAAACCATTATTTTTACAAATATATATATATATATTTTCCAATTATGTAAAACTGGTTTCTTAAATTTTCTTTCTCTTTTAATTATAGAATGAAATTATAAAAATAAGAAAAAGGAAAATTTGAAAATGCTTTCACACAATTTTTCACTGTTATTTAAATAAACTGCTATTTTTATATACAACAGGCAGCAATCATTCACACCCAATACTATAACTACTATTGACCATAGCATACATGTATTTAACAGAATGGAACAATGAGGACATTTTCAATTTGGGTTGTAGACATATATATATCAACTTTGGGCAGGTCAATATTTGGGAGGAAATGTTGGGGAGTGGGGGAGAGAAAAAATTTTTTTTTTATAGAATTTCACTTGGAACAAATTTTTTCTTGTTGCACCAGGTATTTGAAATAATTACCAAGAGATTATTCAGCACAGAGTGTCTATAAATGACCAATTAACATTATATACAACTTAACAACTAACGACTTAATTTATATACAATGTCACACGTCCTCAATTTTTAATTTAAAAAATTAGATTTTTACATGAAAAAATCTGTAGGAAAGACATTTTTACAACAACTTCAAATGGCTAAATTATTATGGAACTAATTTACTAATAAAATTCCAAGCTAGGAAAAAATTAATACTTTATAATACATTGAGACTGAAATTAATTAAATCTTAACACCTCAAGACTTTCTAATGTCTATGGCATTGGTGTGAAGAAGTAATTATTCAGTGTAGGCATAAACTTTAGTCAATTTATACTGCAGGGTTATATCTCCAGGCAACAAATGAAATGAAATGGTTTTAGATTAAATTCTCATTGAAAGAATTTCAAAAATTAACTACCAAGCAATATATGGCATTGATAGAAGTAATCAATAAAACAATTATTTTTAAAATTGCTTCCTTGTTTTGGAATAATTCAAAATTTACTGACAGGAATTTTTTTCTTCATATCACAAAAGTCATTTGATGATGACTAACAAGCTTAAATATATTTCTGTATATTTATACATACTTAAATGCATATATATATTTATATATATATATATATATATATATATAATATTCCAGATATGTCAGTTGGTGTGTCTTTTGAAATGACTAAACACATCACCATGGAATAAATAGCAAGATATTTATTCATCATGTCACTTTATATATATAATTAGAATTGTTTTAGGAAAAAAATATAGTTTTCAGCAGGAAAACTGATAAAAATAAATAAGAAAAAACTTCAAAAAAAAAAGTAAAATAGAGTAAAAAAAAAAGTATTGTATTTTTTATTTGTTTGCCTAAAGATATGTAACTGCTGCAGCATTGAAAACATAATAAATATTTCGAGTGGAAATGTAACTATATGCACAACTGACTCTTTCAAGGTAAGAAGAAAAAAAAAGTACAGTAATAAAATTTTAAATTTTACACAAAATTTGGGTGGGAGAAAAAAATTATTAAAAAAATTTCAATTTTGTGATTGCTGGAGTAAAAAAATATGCAAAAACATCTTTTTAATATGATTTAAAAATAGTTTTTTTTAAATATACAAATACAAAATTATAAAAGATTCAGTTGTACATGCAGTTCACAAATTCACTATACAAACCTTAAACGCATAAAATTTTATTTCAGACCTTACCAAATCGAATTAAAACCACATTACCTGGTGCAACCGTTATATATAAAAAGCTATGATGTTTGTGTTTCACAGAATGTGTAATGGTAAACCCAAAAGACTGGTTTTATTATGGAAGTAAAAGAAAAAAAGCAAGCAAATTGTATAACCATTTTTACAGGAATTCTGATGTGTCCGTCATCTAATAATTTAAATTTTTATTAGTTTTGTACAGAAGATTATTGCTTGTTGATGAAATAATCAAATTACAAAAGACACAACAGCAAATAGAAGTTTCAACTAGTTGTAAATATATTGAGAGAGAGCTGCAATATTTTGTTTAAATAATGTTAGCCATATTATATTCACACAAATTTAAATACATTAGCCATTATGTAAGTGTAGGGTTATTAAGGCAAGAATAATTGTAGCTCGACAAGGAACAATACATATGTGAGAAGGAGATGTTACTTTAATTAATTGCACCTAAATGTTAATGAATTATACTAATTGTTATTTTAGAGACTATTTCAAATAAAGATTATTTTTTGGTTTTTCTTTTTAAAGTTGTTAAACAGAACTAAATTATGAGATTAATCAATACTACCAATCTCAGTACATGACTAGTACTTTGAAGTTGTCCTTGGCAGGATTTAAACTTGGGACATATAGAGATGAAACAAATACCATGAAGCACTTTTCCCAATGCTCTGATGATCCAACGCTTCAAATAATAATTTTTTTAATGGCACAAGGTTTTAAGAGGAGGGGGTGTGAGTTGATTACACTGATTCCAGTACTCAACTGGTACTTTATTTTCTAACCCTGAAAGGAAGGCTAGCAAATTTGACCTTGGCAGTATTTAAACTTAATAATAATAACAATAATTTCAAATTTTGGCACAAGTCCAGCAATTTTAAGGGCAAGTTGATTACATCGACCCCAGTGCTCAACTAGTACTTGTTTTATTGACCCCAAAAGGATGAAAGGCAAAGTCAAACTTGGCAGAATTTGAAGATAGACAAAATGCTGCTAAGCATTTCGTCCAGTATTCCAACGGTTCTGCCAGCTTCCCAAATAATAATATTAATTCTTCCTGTACATGAACAACCCCAGAAGGCTAACAAGTAAAATTAACCTCTGCAGGATTTAGACTTGGAACTTAAAGGGACACAAATAACACAAGGTACTTTATCTGATATACTACCAATTCTCCATCCATTTTTGAAGCCCCGGAAGGATAAAAGGCAAAGCTGACCTCAGCAAAATTTTAACATCATCATCGTTTAATGCCCATTTTCCATGCTGGCATGGGTTGGACAGTTTGACAGGTCTGGAAAGCCAATGGCTGCACTAGGCTCCAGTCTGATCTGGCAAGGTTTCTACAGCTGGATGCCCTTCCTAACACCAACCACTCAGAATGTAGTCAGTGCTTTTTATGTGCCACTGGCACAGGGGCCAGTCAGGCAGGCCTGGCATCGATCACATTTGGACGGTGCTTTTTACGTGCCACTGGCACAAGAGCCAGTCTGGGGGTACTGGCATCGACCACGTTCAGTTGGTGCTTTTTATGTGCCACCAGCACGGGAGCCAGTCAGGCAGACCTGGCATTGACCATATTCGGATGGAATGTAAAATATTAGTAATAATAACAATGGCTTTTTTTTATACATATGAAAAAAGTCAGAGATTTTTAGGGTTGGAAACAGCCTTTCATACTGGTTTCAGATTTTGTCACATGGACAGCAGTTTCGGAGAAGGGGATAAGTCAATTACCTCAACCCCAGGGCTCAACTGGAACTTATTGGCCCCTAAAGGATGAAAGGCAAAGTCAATTTCTTAAGAATTTTGCCTGGTGTACTTACAATTGTGCTAGTTTGTTACCTTAGAATCGTCTATCATAACCGACCTCAGTACTTGACTAGTACCTTATTTCACTGGCTAGTACCTTATTTCATGGGCTAGTACCGTATTTCATTGGCTACACAATTTTCATTATTTGTGATGTACAGTTAAAGAGGAGCATCTGTTAGTAAAATTCTGTCTCAGATAATCTGCACTAATCCATACATGTGTGTGTGTGGAAGCAGAAATTTATGGATGGATGCTGTTCCTTAACCTGTATCCAAGTAAGGGATTTCATTCTACAAGTTGTAATGAGTCTCATTTCACAAGTTGTAACGAGTCAAGTCTGATTTAATCAGAGTATTGGAAGAAGAATTACTACAGCTAAAAGTATTTTTAGACTTGTACAAGTGTTTACATAATATCCAAAGCAAACAGTACAAGAATCACTTATTGATTTATTGTATTGGTACAAAGCCACAAATCAACTCCAGCTGTATCTGACTGCTGTTTTAATTTTATCAATCCTAGCAGAAAGAAAAGAAGTTTAGTCAACTTTGGCTTTAAATAGATCAAAGAACAAAAATAACATCTCTGCCTTTTTCATGATTGATGAGAAAAAAAGAGAAAAAGAACATAACTCTAGAGTTGGTGCGACTATTTGCAAACTAAAAGTTATTTAAAATACTATAGCTACTAGTCTGACTACTATTAATAATAATAATAATAATATCAAAATTAAAAGAAGAGTGCCATTGTCATCTATTGAACAATATTTCGACATCTCATGTGTCTTCAACAGGTTCAAAAAAATAATTTTATCTACTTCATTTTGGTTAATATATAAAGGATTAAAAATACAGTATTGGTTGATATCATTTGACAAGGCAAACAGCCAGCTATGTTTTATTTAGAATGGTGAATAAGATGGGAGAAAAATATAAATACAAAAAAAAATTGCGTTGTTTTTAGAGTTTTAAATGAACCCTAATAAAATAGTTGCATGCCTTATGATGTCTCTAAATAGTTTCATATCTTATGTTCAGTGGAGAGATCAATTCAGTAAAATTTACAATATTAACCCTTTTGGTACCAACCCATGTGAGATCACTCCTTGTTCTTTGATATAAACCTCGTTTTAAAATGAGCATATTAAACCCTTCCATTAAAATTTCATGTTAATTCAGGTTTTCCCAAACACTAGCTTAATAATATCTTAAGTTGTTTTACTAAATTTTTCATAATTTTCAAAGTTATTTGAAATGGTGTCTTTTAACAGAAATATAATAAAAAATTGTTAAAACAAGAATAATTCTAACATCTTACGACAGCACCCTACTTCCCTACCATCACCACCACCACAAAGTCAGTTCACTGTATTTAAATGGCTAAAATGGAGGACAGATGTAATGAAATAAAAAGTGAAACACAAACATCATGGCTGTATGTGTATATATATATGTGTGTCTGTCTGTATGAATGTATAGTGTACATGTATATGTATGCCTGGTGAGTGCAGGTGTATGCCTGTGAGGCTGTGGGGATCGAAAATTGACACTGATGGAGATTTTGTTTTGTTGCGTAGTTTACAAAAAAAAAAAATTTTTTTTTTTTAATGTTTAAAAACAGTAAGGTAGCCTCAAGGGGGCTAATGGAGGCAATGAAAGGAATTGGCGAGGGGAGGAAAGGGTCGGCAAAAAGGAAGTCCTGTACATACCCAAAGAAAAGGCTGCCATGGACATCACAACGGCCTGCTCATCTGGACTCTGTAATAGAAGAACAATAAACAATTTTGTTTTCAAATGAATATCAAGGACATTTTCATCTTTTACATGGTACCACAAGCAATTAAATACCAATTATTTTAATTCTTTTATCTGTTTCAGTTATCTGACTGCGGCCATGCTGGAGCACCGCCTTTAGTCAAGCAAACCATAACTTGACCCCAGGACTTATTCTTTGTAAGCCTAGTACTTATTCTATCAGTCTATTTTACCATACCGTGAAGTTATGGGGAGGTAAACACACCAACATCAGTTGTCAAGTGATTGGGGGTGGGGGACAAACACTGACACAAACACATATATATATAGGTATATGACAGGCTTCAGTTTCCATCTACCAAGTTCACCCACAAGGCTCTGGTTGGCCTGAGGCTATAGTAGAAGACTCTTGCCCAAGGTGCCCTGCCCTAAGACTGAACCTGGAACCATGCGGTTGGAAAGCAAGCTTCTCATCATACAGCCACGCCTATACATAGATATATAATATATATACACACCCTTGACTCACTTGCTCTCTTTATTCTACTTTTTTAATAGGAGTATCTACATATCTACTCTACATCAAGACACCTATCTCTGTCTCTCTACATCTTTAATCTCTCGTCAAATGGCACAAAGTCAACCCCTCACTATTACTCCCTCCTCCCAGCTGAAGGGGGATTTTGTCTTGCTAGTTACTGGACGACCCTGTTGATGTGAGTGCCACATAAAAAGCACCCAACACACTCTGTAAAGTGACTGGTATTAGGAAGGGCATTCAACCTTAAAAACCATGCCATAAGAGACAATGGAACCTGGTGTGGCTTACTGGCTTTGCAAACTCCTGTCAAACAATCCAGCCATACAAGCATGGAAAATTGGCGTCAAATAATGACGATGTTGGTGATGTACCCTTGTCTTTACATGATGGTTGTAAGGAAGCACCATCATCATACAGTATTGTTCATTTCTCGTTTGCTGGGAAATATGTAAAAGTTAATGACAAGAAAAGCATCCAGTTATAGAAAATCTGCCTCAACAAATTCCATCCGACCCATGCCAGCATGGAAAAGTGAACGTTAAACTATGACAATGACACATACACATATGTATGCATATATAAGTAGAAGCACACACGGTGGAATTCTGGTTTAAGCATCTCATATAACCTCCTCCACAACTATTTTTTATTTTGTTTGGAATTCTCAGAAAATTATTTTCGAATTTGTGTTCTACGCACAGGAATTCATACATTTATTAAAAAAAGAACTTTGTGTGATTTAAGGTCGATTTAGCTCTTGTTTTTAGTACATCTCTCGACTACCTACCTCGTTTCTTTCTCACTGGCATATATTGATGTTTTTCAATATTTTTCTCACTGTAAACATATTTAATTGAATGCTGATGCATCCAAGGATGGTCCACTGCTGGGATTGAAGCACAAAATTCAAACTACCCATATTTTAAACTGATTTTTTTTTAATTTGAAAAACAGTGGAAATTTTAGGATTTGTAGGGGTGTTAAAAATATTAAAAGCAAAAATTTTTTTCTTCATTATAATTGTATGAATTCCCTAGTGTCGAATACAGATTCGTAAGAATATTCGGAAAATTTGAAAAAATAAAGTTATGGAGGGGTTATAGGGGTGGTGGTGCTCAAACCAGAATTCCACCACACACACATGTAATATGTTCACACACACACACGTGTTTATAAATATGTAACAAAAAAGTTATATAAACATATACATATAGGCATATAGACACACACACACACACACGTGTACTAACAAAAACATTATATATGCACATTCAGTCTCCACATTGCAGCACAGACAAACACACCTACACACAGAGGTATGTCTATATGCAGGCATTCAAACACTAACGTGCAGAGAAAAGTAGTTCTCCAGGGCTGCATAAATTATCAATAGCTGCTTGCTGCAGTAATACATAGCAGCAGTTATATTGCACATGTAGATGCAAGTGGCAAGTCTCACTCTCCAATACACAGTGTGTGTATGTGTGTCTATACACACACATGCAGAAACAGACACATACACACGCATATGCAGAAACAGACACATACACACACATATGCAGAAACAGACACACGCATATGCAGAAACAGACACATACACACACATATGCAGAAACAGACACATACACACACATATGCAGAAACAGACACATACACACACATATGCAGAAACAGACACATACACACATATGCAAAAACAGACACATACACACATATGCAGAAACAGACACACATATATGCAGAAACAGACACACACATATGCAGAAACAGACACATACACACACATATGCAGAAACAGACACATACACACACATATGCAGAAACAGACACATACACACACATATGCAGAAACAGACACATACACACACATATGTAGAAACAGACACACACACACACACACATAAGCAGAAACAGACACATACACACACATATGCAGAAACAGACACATACACACACATATGTAGAAACAGACACACACACACACATAAGCAGAAACAGACACATACACACACATATGTAGAAACACACACACACACATAAGCAGAAACAGACACATACACACACATATGTAGAAACAGACACACACACACACACATAAGCAGAAACAGACACATACACAGAAACAGACACAGACAAACATATGCAGAAACAGACACGTATACACACAAGCAGAAACAGACATATACACACACAAGCAGAAACAGATATACACACACACACACAGACAAGCAAAAATAGACATATACATGCTATCTTTTAGATTGTGATAATATTTGAAACATGGAGAAATATTAATAGTACCGAATGAAATAAATTTGTTAGATTAAGAAAACAACACATAGGTTTTTTCAAAAACAAATTTTATTCAACATTTGTCCAAAGCTGGAATGTCAGAAACATGTTAATAGAGATGAAGAATTTACAATCAGACATGTTAGTAGGAATGAAGAATTTATAATCACATTATCTATGGACACAGAATTATATTCTCTCTCTACTCACGCATATCTAGCCAAACACATAAGACTGTGCGTGTGTAAGTGTGTATATATACACACACACACTCAATATTCTCTCTCTCTCTCTCTACATTATATATATATACACACACACACACACAATTATATTCTGTCTATGTCTACTGTGTACAAACAAACATACATATACACACGCAATCTTTGTGAGTGTATACTTTTATATATATATTCATTCCAGGAGACGCAAAGCTCAAAAAAGCTGAGTCCGGTCACTTAAAAGAAGGAATTTGAAGATAGCTAACGGCTGTTATAATGTATATGCGTGTGGACGCATACACACACATTTTTTAAATGCGATCTGATGGTTTCACTAACAATGAAATCCCGTCATCTATGTAACTCTACACTTCCCTTCTACCAATACAATAAAACAATTTTATATACAATTAAGATTAATACCAAATCGTGATGATAGTTGGTTTGTTTTCCACTGTCACCATTAAGACGCCATTAACAAATTCTCTGTAAATCACGTAAATGGCTTTAACCCTAATATCCTGTTCCTTTACAATCATTAATAAGAAACACTTAAGTGAAAAGACCATTCCTTCTTGTTCCGAGCGAATGGGAAAGGTCTTGAACATCTTGTAATGAGGCACTTAATAGTGTGTATTTGTATTCAACGCAGAACGGACAAGCAGCCATTTGTGTTCATACTGCCTTACATGTAAATCTTGTCACTTGTTTAAACTGTGACATGAATAACAAAAGACAGACACACTGCTAAACTTTGAACACACTAATAAAGAAATACGTTAAGACTTGGAATTTGTATTTAATCCTTTATTCTCTCTCTCTCTCTCTCTCACACACACATATAAATGAATATAGACACATACATATATACGTGAGTGTGTGGTATATATGTATGTGTCTATATACATGTGTGTGTGTGTGTGGTATATATATATATATATGTGTGTGTGTGTGTGTGTTTGTCATCCCCACCATCGCTTGACAACCGATGTTGGCGAGTTTATGTCCCTGTAACTTAGCAGTTCAGCAAAACAGACCGCTAGAATAAGTACTAGGTTTACAAAAAATAAGTCCTGGGGTCGAAATCTTCGACTAAAGGCGGTGCTCCAGCATGGCTGCAGTCAAATGACGGAAACAAATAAAATAATATATATATAGACAGAATACGTGTCTTTTAACTCGGACCATTTTCAGAGACCTCAGTTACAGAATATTTCACTTATGCTTGCTATTGTTGTTTAGCCACAGGCCAACCATTAATTATCAGACAGACCTATGATCATAAGTGCCCCAACTATGACACACCTTATATCTAGAACTACATTATTCAATGTGTCCTTCCCAGTGACATTACGATGTGATGTCAGAAAGATTTAGTTGCTACTTCTACCAGGCAACAGCACTCATTATACAACAGGAACCACTCATGTTGTATGTTCCAGATTCCAGCAGTCTTGTAATGGTGCTACCAGTAATCAATACCAACAATCTCACTTATTTTTCTCTTCCTGCTATTTGAATATGTTTGACCATTTTAATGCTATTTATGCACATATAATTATTCCTTATTTTACCATTTTGGCATCCACAACTCCAAAACAGGCCAGAACTAGAATTAAATTTAATATTCATTAATATCAATTAATATATATATATATATACTACGCAATGTAAATAATGTGAAAAAAATGTCGAAGACAGCTACATAAACAACATAATCTTGTATATATATATATATATATATATATATAACGGGAAGCTTTATGAAAATAGACAAAAGACGAAGGCAGGTGGAAAACAAATACTTATTTTATAGAAGGAGCTTCTACAGGACTATAAAATAAATTAATTTACTCTGCCATGTATTGAGTACCTTACTTACTGTGGTTAACCCCGACTCAACCCGGGACCTACAAATATATATATATATACACATTATTGTATGCACACATACATATATACACGTACGCACATATTATCATATACGTGCACACACTTAATCAAGGAAGGTTGCCGACATTTATTATCAATATTGTATTCCAAAATAGGAGGTCGATCGATTGGCAGAAATAAGAAGGCGGACCAAATTATTTTGCGGTATTTCTACCGTCTCAATGCATCTTGCCTAGATAAACTTAACCTCTTATCTTTAAATATCGATAAAAACCCAGCCAAGTGCAGCGACTGATTCCTCTATCTGTCTCCTCTATGAGAAAGGCGTTGGGGGGAAGGCAATCACTCACAGCGCTCTTCTACCATTTCTCCCAAGACAAACCACTTCCACTCCCTGGCAGATAGAGGTTCTGGTTATAATTATGATAATGATGATTAACTTTTTCCTTTGTATTTATGTTTATGCTTTGTTTTCCAGTTTCAGCTCTTGAGTTGTGGCCATGCTGGGGCACCGCCAGTTCTCTAATTTTTAAAAAATTGTAATTTTATGATTTTATACAATTTTGAATTTTTATACAATAAAATTGAATTTACCACAGATTACAGATTTTGGAAATTACAATAAAAAAGGAATTTACTGAAATATGCAAAAAAAAAAAAAAAAAAAAAGCCCCACCTGTCTTTGTGTGCATATATAAATACACACACATATATTTATAGACTACTATGCGTGGAATTTCTCTTAACTAGGTGCGGAAATTTCCGTAACCAACTTAAACAGATTGAGGGCTACTACATTTATATATATATATATATATATATATATATATATATATATATATATATATATATACACACATACATACACGTTTATCTTATTAACCTCAAATGAGTGTGTGTGTGTCTAATCAATCAATCTATCTATTCTGTTGTGTCTGGGGAGGAGAGTCAGTTTCTTTTTGTGCCTTATAATTTAACACACTCACCGGTAAAATTTCCACTTAGGGTTAGGGTTAAGAGGAAATTTTATCTGGTGAGTGTGTTAAATTATAAGACACAAAAAGAAAATGACTCTCCCCAGACACAACAGAATATGCTTACATAAAGAATCTTGCAAACCAAATCCCAAAACGAAATTATCTATCTATATATCTATCTATCCAGCGATCGATCAAAGCAGTTGTTAAAGGAGCTATCAGACAGCATAAAAGAATGGAATGAAGTTAGTTACGTTTTGTTATCTGGAAGAAGAGAGAAAAATTAGAGAAAGAAGAGAGAGTAAAACAAAGAATAAAAATTAGGAGATAGAAAGATAAAGGGAGAGAGAGAGAGAGATTAAACAACAGAGCAAGCAGTAAATCTCTCCACCACAATGTGTAGAATACACTTTATTCATCAAATTCATGTATACACATATTGCCATTGATGTACACTTTGTGTGTGTGTGTGTGTGTGTGTGTAAGAGAGAGAGCGAGAAATCTATACAGTATGTATGCGTGTGTATTTATTTTGTATCCTTAACTGAGAAACATGTAGAGTAGAATTATTGGATTGTTTAATGTAGTCCAGTAATGCCTAGCAACGCACATAACATACGTAATCAAGTAAAAGAAATTGTTGTCCACCACCACCGCCGCCGCCGCCGCATATATTAGATAAAAACGAAATACCGACCATTCTACCCCCCCCCCCCATCACAAAAAAAAAAACTGAGACAGAACCATCTACTCCACATCATATACAATCTAAGCTCTTCCAAGCCAAAACCTAACCCTTTCCCTCAACATCTAGTTATCAATTCTTTGTAAGTCTGAAGATTCCTGGCTGGAGAGGAAACTGCTATTCCTGCCATAAATTACATCTTAATACCATTATGTTTATGTTTGTGTGTGTGTTTGTGTTAACTATTGTGTGATTTGGTCATGCCGAAAATTTATAAATGTCTAAATACCTAATATAGAATTAAGGTTTTCGAGTAAATAATTGCTAGTTAAACAGTACTATTGTTATCAATAAGATCTATCATATATATTTATTGCAAGTACAAACATGAGAAAGTTTGTATTATTATTATTTAATTTTATTTTAATCTAATACAATATTTTAGTATTCATTATTCCATTATCATGAAATTTCAAAACTGAAATAAAAATAAATTTATAATTACTGTACCGATGATATAAATATGAACCAATTTTATACAACAATAACAAATGTAATTTTTGCAACATTGTCATAAGAACTTTCATTTGGTTTCGAACAAAAATAGAGAGAACTAGACTATGTTATGTTGAGTAATTACAACAGTTTAATTACAACAGAGTAATTTAAAGTTAAGGTACTGTAGTCGCCTGATTACTTTCTATTGTGATCGTGTAACTACTTGAGAATTACAGTTGTAATTATAAATACTAGTCGATCTTTTGGAGATAGTCTCACATAAATTTTTTTTGTTTCCTTAATTATTTTTTTTTACAATTGAACAGTGAAAAACACGGTCTCTCTCTCTCTCTATCACACATACATACGTACAAACTGAAAAAAAAAAGAAATTAAAAATTAAAGAAATATAATTTTTGACGGAAATTGCCGAACAAATAAGTTTCAGTTTTGAGAAACCATCACCGAAGGATTTATGCACATTTATAATTACAATAAATTAAATTTGTTTAGAGCCGAATATTTTCTAACCCTCACACTTTAATCATGTTTTACATACAAAGTACTCTCTCTTTTTTTTTTCTCTCCTTTCCTTGTTTGTATATAATTATCTTTAGAAATCAATTTATTTAACTTAACAGCAGACTCCCAAATTTCAAACCAGTTCAATAAATACCATTTACGAAATTCTCGTCCCTTGAGTCACTGTATAACTTCTGCTGATTAAATATTCAAATATGTTTTGAATTTTATTTAATCTTGTTTTGACCTAACACACAAAATAACATCGTCTTTATTTAACCATAAGGCCTGATCGTGCAGCAAGGCAACATTTAATTAAGATCAAAGGTACAGTTCTGCTATAACTACCAGCATTGTTTGGTTATTTAGGACACAGTCGTATCTAAGACTTCAATATTCAATGTCGGAGAAGGTAAAGAATACGTACACCCGGTGGTTAGGGGTAAGGGTCAGGATTTTTTTTTTGTTACGCTGAAATCCGTTGGTGTACGTATTCTTTACCCCCGCTTTCAATGTCATTACCACTATAAGAACCAGACGCCCTTCCTACTTTTAAGCACAATTAACAGTCTACAGGAAAGAGGGGGTGGCGGGCGACACATTCTTTTTATATTTACTTGTTTCAATCATTAGACTGCGCCCATGCTGGAGCACCGCTTTGTAGAATTTTATAGTCAAAGTTTTTTAAAGCCTGGTTATAAAATACACCGATAGAATTTATCCGTCTACTTTGTCGAACCGCTAATTTAAGGGGGGGACACGTTAATATACAACACCAGTTGTTAAGCGTGGCGGGGGACAAACGCAGACACACACACACACAAATCCAACGGGCTTCTTTCAGTTTCCATCTACCTGATCCACACACAAGGCTTTGGTAGAAGGTACCCTGCAAATTGAGTGATCATGTAGGGAAACATTAACGAGGGCCCATCAATTCAATGCTTTCAGTTAAGCTATAGAAATAACATGTATTAATTAAAAATAATTAATACAATATCAATATGAATCTCCCTTGATTTATGTTACATATTACACATATTGAATTATTATTGAAAGATATAGTAAACATAAATAAATATATTATGCATAAATTTCAATATATAATCGATGAATGTAATTTTCGATAAATCTCACCTTGTCTGTATTACATGTGATATCTTCTATAATTGTTTGCAACGAAGGACAAGCCATTCTTTTTCTTTTCAATGTGATTGATTATATATTATATTTATGTTGTTATTTATGACTGGTTTTCCTGTCAAGCCTGTAAATATAGAACAGAGACCAACACGAACGATGCACACACCTTCGATCTGATCAGAGAAGTGATAAGAGTGATAGCAATAGAATAACATTAACTATGCGTGACGTAACGTAACCTGATTGGCTATTTCGTTTACACTGTCATATTCGTTTACATGACAACACTAACCTCCTCTCTCTCTTATCTTCATGAAATTCCTTCTAGCCTCATTATAAATGTATTTCACTCCTCCCCAATATATCTCTTAGTATTTCTTTCCTTTCTCCCTTTTCTTTTTTACCCTCTTTCTAACCTATTTTTTTCTCCGTCTTAGTATTTCTCTATTTCTTCTATAGCTTTCCCTCTATCTTTCAGTATTTATTTCTCGTCTTTCTTAATTTCCCTCTCTATATCTTTTAGTCTCTCTGTTTCTTCCCTCTGTCCTTTCTACAATCTTCTAAACTTTATTTCACTTCTCCCCCTCTCTACAACAGTCTATTTGTATTTCTCTCTCTTCTTCCCCTCTATCTTTCTCTCAATTTCTTTGTATTTCTTTTTTTCACTCCATATTTTGGTATGTCTTTCTACCCTTCTCTCTCTATCAATCTTTTCCTTAGTATTTCATACTCTACCACTCCCTTTATTTATCCTTACATCTCTTTACGTTATTCTCTTACTATTTCTTTCTCTCCCCCTTACTATGTCTTACTCTTTTCAACCGCTATTTCTTAGTCTTTCTCTTTTGCCCTCTGTCTCTCACTATTTTATTACCTCATCCCCATCACTCTCTCAGAATATACATATCATTCTTTTACTCTCTTCATCTACTCTTCTCCACTCCCTCGTTCTTCATTTATCTCCCACTCTCTCTCTCTTCATTTACCTCTCACTCTCTCTATTCTATCTTTGTTTCTCTCCCCTCTCTTGTCTTCTCACTCTCTTTACTCCCCCTCTCTCTAGCCTCTTTCTATTTCTTTTCTCGCCACTTGTCATTTCATGTCAGCTATATTTATTATGTACGTACTTATTTTTCTACCTTCTGGAAGTTTCCCAAATGCCTTCTGTCTTCACATATCGATTGTCTATATTTGTCTGCCTGGACGGCAATTGTTTTTAAACGTCTATTTATAAATACTACGATCATCATCATCATCATCATCATCATCGTCGTCGCCGCCACCTCAGCCACTATCATCATCATCATCGTCATCGTTGTCGTCGCCGCCGCAGCCACCACCACCACAGCCAGCACCACCACCACCACCACCATCATCATCATCATCGTTGTCGTCGCCGCCGCAGCCACCACCACCACCACCATCATCATCATGATCACCACCATCATCATCATCATCATCATCAACAACAACAACAGCACAGCAGCAGCAGCAGCAACAACACCAGCATCGTTCAGCCTGATCGAGCAGACCCCCAATATGCTTGTGGTTAACGGCTTTCCATCGGTGACCGCCACATCTTTCCAAAGGTTGTCAGGGACTATAATTATCCAATGTATTCATATTTGAGACGGTCGGAACGATATGAAGGAGACTTGGCTATAATAATTTTCTAAATCGGTCGACCCACCTTGTAACGGATTCGTACCCACCGAAGTCAAGTTCGCTTTTCATCCTTCCATTTTTTTTAATAAAAAATAAACATCAGTCAGGTTCTGGGGTCGTTGATATAATCCATTGAACCACTTTACCAAAATATATAACATTGTGTCATCCGGCATAGCTACACAAGAGAACTCCAACCCCTGCTTTAGTTTCCTTATAACTTTCTGAAAAGCTTGCTTCCCCACCATGTGGTTTGGGATCACTCCCACTACGCGGCACTGTGGGCAAGTGTTTTCCACTATAGCTCCGGGCCGACTAAAGCCCGATGATTATACACACGCGCACGCACACATACACATATATATACATTTATAAGAGCATAAAAATACAGAATATTAAAAGGAGAATACATAATTGCTTAACTCGACAGCTGTTTCAGGAGGCTCGGTGTAATAATAATCGTAATCTACAGAAGGAATAGTAGGTGTATGTGTCAGTATTTGTGTTTGTCCCCCCATCCTACTTCTTGACATCATCATCATCAAAAGGCGGTGCACCAGCATGGCCACAATCAAATAACTGAAACAAATAAAAGAATGATAGTTCTATACTTAAGAGATGAGGAATTATGTACGTTATTTACATTTGATGGATATTTGTCATCTTGTTTGTTGTTAACACAACGTATCGGCTGATATATCTTCCAGCCTTCATCAGGTGTCTTGGGGAAATTTCGAACCTGTGTTCTAATTCCTAAGATATTTTTCGATGTTGTTGTTGTTGTTGTTGTTGTTGTTTGTTGTTGTTGTTGTTGTTGTTGTTGTTGTTGTTATTATTATTATTATTATTCCGGTCACTGCTTGGAATCGAACTCGGAATCTTGGGGTTAATAGCCCGCGCTCTTAACCACTACGCCATATAATACATCGAGATGGCACGACCGCCAGTCACAGCGAAGAAAATGCTTAGTGATATTTTTTTCGGCTTTTTACATTTTGCATTCCAATTCCACTGAGGGCTACGTTACTTTTCACCTTCTCGAGGTCGATAAAATTAATACCAGTCACGCATTGAGGTCGATGTAACTGACTTACCAACTGCCCTCAAAATTCCAAGTTTTGTGCCAAAAGTTTCATACACTCATACTGTTTTTAAAGATTTGGCACAAGGCCAATAAGTTCAGGTGAGAGGCTAAGTCGATTAGATCGACTCCAGCACTCGATTGGTACTTATTTTATCGACCCCGAAAGGATGAAAGGCAAAGTGGACCTCGGCAAAATTTGAAATCAACATAAAGACGGACGAAATATCGCTAAGCATTTTAATTGTTTAACTCCGTGTGCTAACGATCCTGCCACTTTGCCGCCTTGGTTTGATTCAGTTATATAGGCAAATCCTATCCGGAACCGTCTGATGTGGCAAGAATGCAGGAACACATCGCTTTGCTGCCTCAATATTCTGCCTGGCAAGAGGTGAGACATGTGAAAGAGTCGGCCACTCTCAACACTCTGCGAAGAAATTCTGGGGCCAAAAGCGGCTTTATATGGAGTACAAAAAGATTCTTGAAGATTGAATCACGCGATAGCTTGACGCTGATTGGCTTGCTAAATAGACCGATCTCGTAAAACTACTGTGGTTTAGTCGTGATGTATGACCGTTTACTTAGCGGTCTGGTTTCGAATCACCGCTTCACCATCATCGATGGTGCTGTAGCAAAGTGATAACTTTTCGATTTAATCAGAGGAGCTTGTTAAATATTTTTCAAACCACTTCAAGTTTTTCTACGTGTTGTGTTGGTGACGCCGACAATGAGATGGTATTCTTTCTACACCATCAAACCCTGCAAAACAATTTACCACAAGAGAAAGTACATTCAACATCGATTTGCGGGGTCCCAGTAAATGTTTTAAGGGCCGTGAGTTCGATAAAAGATTACAACCATGGAAATTGACTTTCATTTAAATGTCATTAAAACTCAAGAAGTGGAAATTACTAAAGTGAGGAAATAAATGGTTTTGTGGCACAATGTTTCGTCCTTTTAAGGCGGCAAGCTGGCAGAAACGTTAGCACGCCGGGCGAAATGCTTAGCGGTATTTCGTCTGCCGCTACGTTCTGAGTTCAAATTCCGCCGAGGTCAACTTTGCCTTTCATCCTTTCGGGGTCGATTAAATAAGTACCAGTTACGTACTGGGGTCGATATAATCGACTTAATCCGTTTGTCTGTCCTTGTTTGTCCTCTCTGTGTTTAGCCCCTTGTGGATAGTAAAGAAATAGGTATTTCGTCTATCGTTATGTTCTGAGTTCAAATTCCGCCGCGGCCGACTTTGCCTTTCATCCTTTCGGAGTCGATAAATTAAGTAGCAATTACGTACTGGAGTCGATCTAATCGATTGGCCCCCTCCTCCAAAATTTTGGGCCTTGTGCCTAGAGTAGTAAAGAAAAGAATGTTTCGTCCTTTTTTTAATTTAGATGTTATGGTGTAGTTTGTGTGCCATTCCTAGCAGATTGAAGGACCACATACAGCAATAATTCTCAACAGGGGTCTATATGGACCTTGAGGTGGAGTGGGGGTTCACATGCGGTTTTGCTCTTAAAGTCTGTATCAAATAAACTGGTTTTACTTCTAAAATATATGAAATATTTTAGCAATTCTTTTTATACAGTTCCTAATAATATTTAATTATAAAAACATAATAGGATCTTTGAAACATCGACTGGCTATGGAGATTTATCCGAGTAGAATAGGAACCAAAGAGGTCCTTAGAAAAGAGGAAAATGGCTCGAGAACCACTGGTGTAAAAGTTTCGTCTGTGCCCTTACCACGGGGTAAAAGTCCTCATGCACGACTTCCGATACATCCAGCAATGGAAGCTTCAATTGGCTAAAATGCATAAATTTAATGCTTATAACTATTTTATTCTTTTGTTGTCTGGGGAGGGTCATTCTCTTTTAGTGCTTTATTATTTAATACACTCACCGGTAAAGTTTCCACTCATTTACTTATTTATTTTTCCTAAAATTTTCGTTGTGTCCTGCAACCTTTACAATAGTCGTTGACTCTCCCCAGACACAACAAAATATGCTTCAACACATGAACTCACATAAAGAATCTTGCAAACCAAATCCAAAGACGAAATATTCTATTATTACTTTCCAAAATAAATAAATAAATGTAATATGCACCATCAGCAAGCCAAACTACATTCGAACTACATACTTTGAAAATAATTTGGAAAACTTCAAGTGCTTGGCAGGAATTTAACAGGATCCTAAATCAGATATTATATTATGTTTAGATTCCAAACTAGAAACGTTCTCATACATCGTCAGTCATGACATTGGAAATTCAATGAAACTTCACTTTCTTAGCGATTAACTTCAACATGCAACGAAGGTTAACTTGTGGTCACCTTATCTGCTAGATAATAACAAGGACAGTAAAGAAAGGACAAATATTATATATTGTTACATATCCCTAACACGTGATGGTCAAAGATGAAATATATTTGATTATAGGTCACAAATTGACCAGGTCGGCAATTGTAATGCGTACGCCCTTTGCTCATTAATTGATTCTTTCTGCTTGCAAGAAGATAGCCCTGCGCGCGTGTGTATGTGTGTGTATATATGTGTGCGTGTGTGTGTATGTATATATGCATGTACTTATGCATATTACATACTTATATGCACAAACTTGTATATACATGCATATATGCACACACACACGCACACATTTGCTACAACGGATATACTGTATGTGTAATATTAAAGCCCAACTTCTCCAAGCTATAAAACCTCAATCGGATAAAAACCTAAAAAACGTGACTCACTTAACACGTGTCTTATTAACGTTGTAAGTTTTAACACGACACCAGACAGCAGGCAAGCAGCAGTTAGCAGTGTATCTTTTTGCTCTACTTCGTCTACCAACTAACGATAGTGACTGTGGTGGTTGTGGTGGTGGGGGCTTCTTTATAAAGGTAAGGGAGACAAATATAATTGCCCAAATGCATAACCTAGAAATATAAGACAGCGAACACTTGTATATAATTACATATATCCGCGAGGGTGGGCCCTTTTCCTTAATATTCGTCTTTGTCTATTTTAATTATCACAGTTTTACTTAGAGCAGGAGGACCTTTTATTAAGGTATAAAAATAGAAAGACGAGCAGGCAAGAATGAAGTACTTAAGCTGTTAAATCGCCAGCTTTTGTTGTTTGGCAAAGGCATGTGTTTAACGAATCACGTTTTGTGACAGGGATGTTCGAGTCTGGATGATGCATTTATTATATGGCTGTTACTTGAATATGTAAGTTGATTAAGGTGTGATCAATTTTGGGCGACAGGAATACAGTAGTAATCCCTCGACTATCGCGGGTGTTACGTTCCAAACCTCCGCCCCGCGATAGGTGAAAATCCGCAAAGTAGAAACAATACTGTATATTTTATTATTATTATTTTTATAAATTTGTATTTTGTTATAAACGCAAAACACACCACCACGGAGGAATCGACGTAAGCTTAAATGATAAACCGCGATATGGCTCGACTGGTACTTATTTTATCAACCCCGGCGAAATTTGAATTCAGAACACGAAGACAGACGAAATTTCGCTAAGCATTTTGTCCAGTGTACAAACCATTCTGTCTGCTCGCAGCCTTCGTTCAATGTAGTCTTCTTTAGTATTTATACATGATTATGTATGTAAGATTTGCATCAACGCCCGGTGTTGCCTGGGAAGTAAGCACTGGCGACTAATTTCTCAACATTCTGCATAAATTTATTGTATCAAACACAGTGTTTATAATATTTGCAAGAGAGCTGGGCATAGGCATATTTTTTCTCCCTCTTAAAGTTAACTTGTGTTTCAGTAATTTACCATAAAAGGTAATTATGTAAATGCATTTCAACTGCGACAATGCAATCGATACATACATACACATACCGTACGTACGTACGTACGTACGTATGTATGTATGTATGTATGTGTGTGTATGTGTACACACACACATCTTTTGCTCCCTCTGGAGTATACGGCCCTCCTCCACTGTTCCCAAATCAGGGCCGTCTTTTCTGAAGGCCTTCTTCTCCCTGTATCTGCTTTTTGGCGGAGGTAAAGAATACGCACACCACCCATTTTCGGCGTAACCCTAACCCTAAGCACCCGGTGTGCGTATTCTTTACCATCGCCCTGCTTTTTAACACAAACCCATGTTTACCTCTGGAAAGAGGAGGTGGTTCGTTTTAGTCTACTGTTTTACTCTTTTACCTTCGCGTCACAGAAGGCTTTCACTCTGCTTAGTATAGCTCTCAGTGTTATTGAGGTACGTAAGCTCCCACACCATGACAAGGACTGCATCATGTGGTGGATATGTGTGTGTGTGTAGTTAAAAGAAGTTTAGGTAAAAACCTTAAAGTATGCTATTGCAAAACTCATCCACGTTTATTATCCACTGGATGTCATTGTGCATTGGAAATGCTCCTGCTACTGGATATACATCAAGGATGCCATAGTATCTGTAGAGTTTATATAATTAGATAAATAATAGAGATTGGAATGAGCAACATTTTTTACTTAAACTCTCTAGAAGTGTTTCCACACATCGTTAATACCTACAGTACAGTGGGTGAGATCACTAACGTAGCTAGAGTGTGCGCTGCACCGAGTTCCAAAGCCTGTTTTGGCTTGGTTTCTACAGCTGGAAGCCCTTTCTAACACCACCCACTCTATAGAATATATTGGGTGCTTTTTCCATGGCATCATCCCCAGTACATTTTATATGGCACCAATACCAGTTCTTTTTACATGGCACCAGCACCCACACCAATGCTTTTTATGTGGTACCTTGGTTTCAGGATCTCAGTTCCGTTGTGGTGGGCAGGTCTTCACGAGTACAGCTATGTGCCACATATCTCAAACCTCTCTCATCTACTTTGTAAGGATCAGCGTTTAGAAATTGGCCTTCAATACTTTGTTCTATGTCTTCCTGGGTCTCTCTCTTCCATGAATTCCCTCCACTTCAAGTGACTGGCACTTCTTTATGAAATTGTCCTCATCCATCCACATCACTTGACCAAACTAGCACGGTCTTCTCTCATGCACACTGCATCTAATCCTCTTCTGCTCAGCTTCTCTCTCAATGCACCACTGCTCTGTCACACATGCACACTGACATCACACTTCCAGTGGAGCATACCAGCTTCATTCCTCTTGAGCCTTTACATGTCCTCCACATTCGGGGCCCATGTCTCACTACCATGCAGCATTGAAGCTTGTATACATGCATCATACAATCTTCCCTTCACTCAGAGAGAGAGAGAGAGAGAGAGACCATTGGTTGCTAATGGAAGCAAAAGCTCTCTGAACTTTACCTATCCTATTCTTATTCTAGCAATTACACTTCTTGTAAACCTCTTCCACTGCTAATTGGGTCACCTATCTATAGCAAAAATTATCTATAACTTCCAGAGAGCTACCACAACATTTATAAATATCAGTTTCTCATGTATCTGTGGTCTTTATGGCTCCTGTACATCTTCCACAGACAAACACTACTTTCTCTGTTAACCTTCCAACCATTCCACAGTACCTCTTGTATGCCCATAGCTTGTACTGGATACTCTGAACAGAATTTCTGCCTACACTCTTCCTACATTTTGAGTAAGGTCATTTACTGGAAAACTGAAGGGCCCTGTCTTATTTCTTGCTCACTGGGACCTTTGCCTTTGCTAAGTTTCCTTTAAGTCCCTTTGCTATTGATTCCAGATTCTGTTTCCACATCTGGAACCTCTTTTCTAATTCTATTACAGATTCTGTTATGAGGGCAAGATCATCAGCATATAGTAGTTCCTATGGGCTGCCAGTCTTAAATTCCTTCATTATGGCCTGGAGGACGATGATGAATAGGAAGGGGCTGAGGACTGATCTTTGGTAGACAACTACCTCTACACTAAATTCATCACTGTACCTATGGCCAACTCTTATCTTATTAACAGTACCCCTGTGCATGGTCTGTACTACTTTCACAAGCCATTCATCTATCCCTTGCTTCCTCGGTGACCACCATATCATATCACAGAGTGACGTATTCTGTTGAAGGCTTTCTCAAGATCAGTGGTTTCCAAACATTTTCGGGCTGCCGCCCCCTTGACACCCAGGCTACATTCTTAGCACCCCCACTCCAACTAACCATCGCAAACACAGACCTCTTTCTGAAGTAAATTCAAAGCAACTGTATTTCACAAATAAAACTTAACCTCACAAACCCATTATTTTGTTGTTTGTACATAAATTGCCACCCCAATATCACCCCACTTTTCTTCAATGCCCCCTTGGAACTTTCCACTGCCCCCAGGGGATCAATACCGCACACTCTGGGAACCACTGCTCTAGATCAACAAAAGCCAAGTACAACAGCTTGTTCTTAACTAAATACTTTTCTTGCAGTTACCTGACTACGAAAATAGCATGTGTGGTGTTTCTCCCTGGGAGAAAGCCAAACTGCATTTCATCTAGTCTAATTCGGTTCCTTATTAATTAGGCAATAACTTTCCCTGCAGCTTTCATCCTCTAGTCCAGCAATTTGATGTCTTGATAATTATTTCTATCTAAGGGATCTCCTTTGCCATTATAGGAGCTGACTATGATGCTGCTGCACCAGTCTCTAGGGATTATGCCTTCCTAAATAACCTTATTAATTATATGGGTGGCAGAACTATATCCAACTCAGCCAGATCTCTTAAAGCATGTTGGTAATGACTCCTGATGGACCAAGGGGCCTTTCCTGTCTTCATATCTTTAATTACCTTATCTATCATGCAGCTATCAATTAGGATAGCTTGTCCCTCTGTTGGGTTCACATCGGGAAGACTCCCTTTCTCACATCTATTCTCTGCATTTAATAGTCTTTCATAGTAGTTCTTCCATATATATACACACCCATGTATTCAATTGCGTTGTAGCATATTGAGCTGACAGCACTGCAGAACATTTCATGGCAGGTAAAACCACCAGACTATATGTGTATATGTGTGTATGCAAAATTGTAAGAAAACTCGGTATTGCCTGGCAAATAAGCAACTGCATTGGCAACTAATTTCATCAAAATTCTGCATAAATTTGTTATATCAAACATGGTAGTTTCGTTACAAGAGAGCTACACAGATTTTTTTTCCCTCTTAAAGTTTGCTTATGTTTCAGGTCTGAGTAACTTACCATAAAAGGAAATTATAAAAATGCATTTCAACTCTGACAATCAATCAAAATAGTTTAATATATACATTATATAAGGCTGCCAGCCAACAAATTTGCCAACATGGCGGACAATATGCTTAGTGGCATTTTGTCTGTCTTCACATTCTGTGTTCAAATTGTGCTGAGGTCGACTTTGCCTTTAATCCTTTTAGGGGTCAATAAAATAAGTACCAGCTGAGTGAGCCCTGGGATCAATGTAACCAACTTGGCCCTTTCCCCATATATGCTGGCCTTAGGTCAAAATCTGAAACCATCGTGTAAACAATATGTGTGTGTGTGTGTGTCAAGCTGGCAGAAATGTTAGCATGCTGGACAAAGTGCTAGTGGTATTTCATCTATCTTTGCATTCTGAGTTCAAATTCCGCCAAGGTCGACTTTGCCTTTCATCCTTTCAGGGTCGATAAATTAAGTACCAGTTGCATACTGGAGTCGATCTAATCGACTGGTCCCCTCCCCCAAAATTTCAGGCCTTGTGCCTAGAGTAGAAAAGAATATGTGTGTGTATGTGCATGTGTGTGTATGCATGTGTGTGTGTATATAATATATAAGTGTATGTATATACATACATACATACATACATACATACATACATACATACATACATACATACATACATACATACATACATATATATATATATATTTATATATATTTATATATGTATATATATATACATTTATATATATGTTTGTATATATGTATGTGTATATATACACTTATATAAGCAAAATTGATATATACATATATATGTGTGTGTGTGTGTGTGTATAAGAATTACATATTACAAAGGCGCTATGAAGCACCAGTTTTTATATACACATATATATATATATATATGAATATATATATGCATTATATATATATACATGCACACACACAGACACACAGAGTCACTCATACACTTGCACACACAGAACAAAATATCATAATCATCATTTAGTATCTGCCTTCCATGCTGGCATGGGTGGAACAATTTGACAGAAGCTGACCAGGCAGAAGCCAGCACTTGACTTCTGTGTCTGTTTTGACAGGGTTTTTACAGCTGGATGCCCTTCCAAATGCCAACCACTTTACAGTGTGAACTGGATGCTTTTTAAGTGGCACCTGCACTGACAGGGTCACCAAGTACCTTGCAAGACAAAAATCTTTTGTGAGGGGAGGGCCATAGGAGGAGGGGATCTTATATATAGAATGTGTAGCACAGTTATGCAATACACATCATAAACCTAAAATCTTTTGGCTTTAATTTTATTTGCAGATTTCTTTAAATATTCATGTTTTAAAAATGGATTAAAAGGGATTAAATTTCTGCATCAAGAAACACTAACCCTAATCCTAATTTAGGTGCAGGCATGACAGTGTAGGCACAGATGTGGCTGTGTAGTAAGAAGCTTGCTTCCCAACTACACGATTCAGGGTTCAGTCCCGCTACATAACAACTTGTGCAAGTGCCTTCTACTACTGCCTCAGGCTGAACAAAGCCTTGTGAGTGAATTTGGTTGACGGAAATTGAATGAAGCCTGTGATATATATATATATATTGGCACCTGTGCTGGTGGAGCACTAAGCGAGCATGATCATTGCCAGAGCAACAAACTGGCTTCCATGCCAGTGGCACATAAAAAGCACCATTGGAGCATGATCATTACCTGCGTTGCCTTACTGGCACTTGTGCTGGTGGCACGAGAAAAACCATTAGAGCGAGGTTGTTGCCAGTGCTGTTGGACTGGCTCCTGTGCAGGTGTCACATAAAAAGCACCATTTGAGCATGGTCATTGCCAGTACCGCCTGACTGGCCCTCGTGCCGGTGGCATGTAAAAGCACCCACTACACTCACAGAGTGGTTGGCGTTAGGAAGGGCATCCAGCTGTAGAAACTCTGCCAGCACTGCCTTCCGCTCCACCATCATTACCTATCATCCCTGACAGCCTTGGCTGCCACCACCACCACCACCACCATCATCGCCTCCATCTCTGCCTCTATCACAACTACAGCTCATACTATTACTATCACCCCCATTACTATCACTGTTCAGTATGTTAGTTGAGTATGTTGGTTTAGTGTTCAGTCCCTCTTTCTCTCACATACCCATTCTTTCTCTCTCTCTCATTATTACTCCCACTGCTACCATCAACACTACTACTTTTAATAAAATATCAACTCTCCTTAAATTTCTTTATCTCTCTTTCTCTCTCTCGCTTTTTCTTTCACTCTCTTTCTCTGTCTTCACCACTGCTATCACCATGTTTATGCCTACTATTACTCACAAGTGGAAATGTCATTGAATAGTGAGAAAGGGGATCAAAGTGTGACACACTGACACACAGAAATTAGTTTTCGGATTTATTATATTAGATATATACATAGTAGAGTGAAGCTGCTTAGCACAGATTGACCTTGAACTCTGCTCTGCAGGCACACTAAGTTTTAACGTTATAGCTCACTTCTAGTGTTCACAGCAGTGCTTAGCAGGTGTGTAGCATGTGATCATCACATTAATCATGACAGAGAAAGTTGCCATGGTGATACCTGCTCAGAGGCCTACGCAAATTTGCAGAAAGTGTATGGAGAGGAGTGTATGAGCTGCACACAAGTGTACGAATGTTCAGACATTTCCAAGATAGCCGAAAAATGTCGATAGAGACGAATGTTCTGGGAGACCCGCAACAAGCAGAACCGAGAAAAACATTGCAGATGTGCGTGTAGCTAAGAAAAGAAATCATCGAATTACCATCTGTGTGTTATCAGAGGATATGCAGATTAGTTATGATTCAGTTCAGTCTATTATCACTATAGATTCGGGTATGACTCACATGTCTTCCGAGTTTGTGCCAAAACTGCTTTCAGCTGGTCAAAAAGACACTCAAGTTTCAGTTGCACAGGATCTCCTTGATTGTGTTGAGAACAATGAAAATTTTTTGAAAATTTTATGTAGGCCTCTGAGCAGGTCTTGCCAAGCTTTTTGCAAAATTTGATGCAGATTCTGTGCTCAACTTTCTTTGTCATGTTCAATGCGATGATCACACACTACACACCTTCCTTCCAAGCACTGCTGTAAACAGTGGAAGTGAGCTAGAACATTAAAACTTAGTGTGCATGCACAGCAGAGTTCAAGGTCAATATATTCATAAGTGTTAGACATGTTCACCAGTTTAGACATGTTCACAAGTGTTACACATGTTCACAAGTGTTAGATATATTCACAAGTGTTAGACATGTGATATTCAAAAAATGTGCCCATAGTAGTTGGAAAAATTGAAGAAAATAAATGTTGAAGTTTTAAAGTATTGTTTAGTCATAATGGAATTCTATATTTCCATGACATGCATTAAGAAAACAGGTTTACCCATTTATAAGAATCAATATACCAAATGCATGGAACATGTAGCAAAGTAGCTTACATAGAAATTAATTATGCACGGAGTAAATAAATTATAGAAGTCCATGACTAATAATATAGCTACTTATAAAGTTTTTTGTAGTTCATTTCACTGTCAAATCCAGCCTGTTTAATATTTTATTGACATCAACATCAACTAAACTATCTGTATTGAAAAGGCAAGTGATAGTGAACAAGTTGTTAAGTAAATACACATAACTATCCGCATGATATATATATAAACAGCCACCAGATCAGGTCAGGGCCTCTTTCTATCTGTGTAAAAAATGCTGAAATATTTTGTGTATTTAAGTAATATAACCAGATTATTGTGCATAAAAATTTAACAACAAAATCTTATATGGAGCTTCAAGGACACCAGTTGAGATCCACTGGTATAGAGGGAGAGCAACAGCCCATAGAAATTCTGCTTTAATAAAGCAATGCAAGAATGGAAAAGTAGATGTTAAAAAGAAATATACACATATAGGTGCAGGTGTGGCTGTGTGGTAAGAAGCTTGCTTCACAACAACATGGTTCCAGGTTCAGTCCCACTGCGTGACACCTTGGGCAAGTGTCTTTTCTACAATAACCTTGGGCCAATCAAAGCCTTGTGAGTGGATTTGGTTGATGAAAACTGAAAGAATCTCATCATATATGTATGTGTGTGTTTGTCCCCCATCACTGCTTGACGACTGGTATTGGTGTGTTTACATCCCATAACTTAGCAGTTTGGCAAAAGACACCAATAGAGTAGGAACTAGGTTTAAAACATAAGAATATTTAGTTGAATGCATCGACACCAGCAATTATTATTTTAAAGCCTAGTACTTATTCTATCAGTCAGTTTTGATGAACTGCTAAGTTATAGAAATGTAAATGCACCAGCACCAGTTGTCAAGCGGTGGGAAACAAACACAGACACAAAGACACACACACACACATATATAGTCTGATCAATAAGTATCCGGACTGTTGTCATAGTAACAAAACTAAAGCATGCAGAGGGAAGCCGCTTGCCACAGATTAACCTTGAAGTCTGCTGTGCATGCACACTAAGTTTTAATGTTCTAGCTTACTTCCACTGTTTACAGCAGTGCTTGGAAGGAAGGTGTGTAGTGTGTGATCATCGCATTGAACATGACAAAGAAAGTTGAGCACAGAATCTGCATCGAATTTTGCAAAAAGCTTGGCAATACCTGCTCAGAGGCCTACACAAAATTTTCAAAAAATTTTCATTGTTCTCAACACAATCAAGGAGATCCTGTGCAATTGAAACCTGAGTGTCTTTTTGGTCAGTAAAAGCAGTTTTGGCACAAACTCGGCAGACATGTGACTCATGCCCAAATCTTCAGTGATAATAGACTGAACTGAACCGTAACTAATTTGCACATCCACTGATAACTCACGGATCGTGATTCAATGATTTCCCCTCGCAGCTGCACGCATATCTGTGATGTTTTCTTCAGTTCTGCTGGTTGTGGGGTCTCTCAGAACATTTGCCAATATCGACACTTTTTGGGGCCATCTTGCAAACATCTGAACCACTCGTACACCTGTGTGCAGCTCATACACTCCTCTCCATACACTTTCAGCAACTTTGCATTGGCCTTTGAGCAGGTATCACCACATCAACTTTCTCTGTCATGGTCAATGCGATGATCCCACGTTACACACCTTCCTTCCAAGCACTGCTGTAAACAGCAGAAGTGAGCTAGAACGTTAAAACTTAGTGCACACACAACAGAGTTCAAGGTCAATCTGTGCCAAGTGAATTACTTTGTGTGCTTTGGCTTAGTTACTATGGCAACATTGAGGATACTTATTTATCAGACTATGTATATAAATGAGTAACAGTAGAAGTACAGGTTTCAATTTGTTCTCAAGTTTGATATTTACACAATATTGTTGCTGTGTGTGTTTATTAGTCTGATATAACAAGGTGCCTCAATTTAAGTACCTCATTCAACTGAATCTTACTTATATTTTATATGTGTGTGTATATATATATATATATACATACACATATATACATATACATATATACATACACCGCTTTCACTGCTTTCAATCGAACAAATCGACCCCAGGACTTATTCTTTATAAGCCTACGACTTATACTTATTCTATCAGTTTCTTTTGCCGAGTCGCTAAGTTACAGGGACGTAAACACACTAACATAGGTTGTCAAGCGATGGTGGGGTGGGGCAAACACAGACATACAAATTCATACACACACATACACACACACACACATATATAATAAATAATATTTTTTTTATATATATATATATATGTGTGACAGGCTTCTTTCAGTTTCCATCTACCAAATCTACTCACAAGGCTTTGGTCAGCCTGAGGCTACAGTAGATGACACTTGTCCAAGGTGCCACACAGTGGGATCGAACCCGGAACCATGTGGTCAGGAGCAAGCTTCTTACCACACAGCCACACTCCTATATATATATATATATATATGAAAAGATCAGCAAAAAACATACTCCATCTGCTGAGAAGTAAATATTATTTAATAGACACAATACGCTTTCATGCGCTACTAATAGTTTCATATGTTGAGAAATACCTCAAACATTCATCAGACACAAACCACATATGAATTGAATGAGAGAAGAAGCACAATCAGTTGAGAAGGAAGCTTATAGAAAATGTTTGTGTGTTATTGTCTCCTCATCTTTACATTATATGATAGCTGTAAGCGAGAGTCACCAGCATACAAGTGGTGTCCTTTGTTTCCAATCTTCCAAGACGTTGCTGGTCATGAGAAAATATTAGCTTACTTGAAAACAAGTGAGGGTTGGCAACATGCCACCGTCACCACCACCACCACTTTAATAGGTGAGGTAAATAAATAAATTTGCTTGGTTTTTTTTCTTTTATTTGACATTCCATCGTTTTGTATATTTAAAAAGAAGTAAAGTTTATTCAAATTTCAAAAACAATACACAGAAGTTGTGGAGGGAAAATAGAGCTGAAAAAAAAACATTAAAAAAAAATTTTTTTCGTGTTATTTCAAATAACATTGGAGAGGATTAGAATACATGAAAAAAAAAAAAAATGGAATTTATCTGACAGCCCAATTATTCTTTTTTCATAAAAATAAGCCAAGGGGTCACATGTTTGATAATCTTGCTTTAATCCAAAAACTAGGCTTGCTCCTCACAGCCAGAAAATACTTCAGTTGTGATCATTTGTAAACCACATAAAAGTATTTTACACATCTGGGATGGTAAACTGGAAGAAACCTGTCGTATCTATCTATCTATCTATCTATCTATCTATCTATCTATCTATCTATCTATCTATCTATCTATCTATCTATCTATCTGTCTGTCTGTCTGTCTATCTATCTATCTATCTATCTATCTATCTATCTATCTATCTATCTATCTATCTATCTATCTATCTATCTATCTATCTAGCTGTCTGTCTGTCTATTTATCATCATCATCATTTAACACATCCATTGTCCATGCTGGCATGTGTTGGACAGTTTGACCAGAACTGGTATGCTTGAAGGCTGCACCAAGTTCCAGTTTGATTTGGCATGGTTTTCTACAGCTGGATGGCCTTCCTAACACCAACCACTCTGAGAGTGTAACAAGAGCTTTTACGTGCCACCAGCACGGCTGCCATTTGTGTGACACCGGTATCTGCCACAACTGCAATTTTGCTCAGCTTGATGGGTTTTCTTCTCAAGCACAGCATAATGCCAAAGATCTTGGTCATTGCCTCTTTTGAGGCCCAAAACTCAAAAGGAGCTCAGTCACTTTGCTTCTGTGCAGCCCAATGCTTGAAAGGAACTCAGCCACTTTGCCTCTGTGAGGCACAATGCTCATACAGAATTCAGCCACTTTGCTTCTGTGAGGCACAACCTTCATACAGTACTCAGCCACTTTGCCTCTGTGAGGTCCTATGCTTGAAAGGAACTCAGCCACTTTGCCTCCATGAGGCTCAACACTTGAATGCTGCTCTTTACGTGCCACTGGCATGGGTGCCAGTTACATGACACCAGTACCAGCCACCACTTGGCTTGACGGGTCATCTAAAGCACAACATATCACCAAAGATCTTGGTCGCTAGTCATTGCCTCTGTGAGGCTCAAAGTTTGACGATCATGCTTCACCACTTTGTCCCATGTCTTCCTGGGTCTACCTCTACCACAGGTTCCATCCACAGTCAAAGATTGGCACTTCTTTACATAGCTGTCCCCGTCCATGTGCATCACATGACCATACCAGCACAGTTGTCTCTCTTGCACATCACATCTAATGCCTCTTATGCATCTTATCTCAAGATGCTTACACACTGTTGAACATGCACACTGACATTGCACATCCAGTGAAGCATACTGGCTTCTTTTCATTCAAGCCTAGGCATGTCCTCAGCTGTCACAGTCCATGTAGCATGGCTGTTCACACACAGGCATCATACAATCTGTTTTTCATTCTGAGAGAGAGAGATCTTTTGTTGCCAATATAGGTAGGGGCTCTCTGAACTTTACCCAGCCTAATTTTATTCTCACAGCTACACTCTCCGATGATCCACCTCCACTTCTAACTTGGTCATTTAGATAATGGAAGCTATCTATTACCTCTAGCTTGCCCTACTGGCAGTTGATGGAGTCTATTTTCTGCACATTTTCAGCGTTTATTGTACCTGTGCATCTTCCACATACAAAAGCTAGTTTCCTTGTTAACCTTCCTCTGAAAGCTTTATGTCGAAAGCTTGCACTGAGTACATCTTATGAAGTTTCTACCTACACCTTTTCTATGGATCAAGCAGGGCCATCTACCTGAAGGGATTTGTGATTTGTCTGCCTTCCTAATTACTAAGACTTTGGTTTTTGCTAAGTTAACTCTAAGGCCATTCAATTCTATACCTTGCTTTCATACCTGGAAATTCTTCTCTAGTTCTTTGTAGTGATTCAGCTACAAGAGCAAGGTCATTAGTACAGAGGAGCTCCCAGGGGTAGCCTGCCTAAAATTCCTCTGTTATTGCTTGGAGAACTATGATGTACAAGAGGGAGCTGAGCACTGATCCTTGGTGAACCCCTACTTGTACCTTGAATTCTTCATTGTACTCATTGCCAACCCTCACCTTCCTTCCAAGCTACAAACCATGTGGTTGGGTAGCAGACTTGTTACCACATAACCATTCCTGTACATAAATATTAACTAAACTGAAAGAAGCACTCCAAATTATCATATATAAACACTAGCATAGCCAGAGTGTACACCGCTACACACCTTCCTTCCAAGCACTGTTGTAAACAGTAGAAGTGAGCTAGAATGTTAAAACTTAGTGTACATGTGCAGCAGTGTCCAAGGTCAATCTGTGCTAAGCAGTTTCACTCTCCATGCTTTAGCTTCGTTACTATAGCAACAGTCATCATCATCATCATCATCATCATCGTTTAACGTCCATTTTCCATGGGTTGGATAGTTCAACAGGGATCTGGGAAACCAGGAAGCTGCACCAGGCTACAGAATGATCTGGCAGTGTTTCTACAGCTTGATGCCCTTCCTAACGCCAACCACTCCATGAGTGTAGTGGGTGCTTTTTACGTGCCACCGGCACAGGGGCCAGAGGAGGATAGCAACGGCCACGATCGTTTGGTGCTTTTTATGTGCCACCGGCACAGAAGCCGGCCAATGCGGGACTGGCATCAGCCACGTTCGGATGGTGCTTTTTACGTGCCACTGCCATGGGTATCACAACTACAATTTCCATTTGATTGTTATTTTGATGTTGATGTACTTGACTCAATAGGTTTCCTCAAGCACACTGGATACTTATTGATCAGACCATGTATATATGTGTGTGAGTGTGTGTGCGTGTGTGTGTGCATGTGTGTGTGCGTGTGTGTTCTAGCATAGCTAGGGGGTCACTTTTAATAGGGTGGCACTTTTGGGTCTGCTGTAGGCAATATGTGTTCATTGTGGGGTCCAGCGGCAACAAGCAGAAGGGCTGTTCCAGGTGGTACACACACTCTAGCTACGCTAGTGTATATATATATATATATGATAATTTGGCTGGCTTCTTTCAGTTTCTATTTATCAAATTCACTCACAAGGCTTTGATCAGTCCAGGACTATAGTAGAAGACAAAGTTCCATTCAGTAGAACCGAACCCAAAACCATGTAGTTGGGTAGCAAACTTGTTACCACATGACCATTCCTCTACATAAATGTTGACTAATGCCATCCTCAACAATGAAGTCGCGTGATCATGAATGAGTCATCCAATAAATATACATAAATATTGATATAGCTATCTTTGACAATGCACTAACAAACAAGTCATAGGTAAGTGTAGGTATATATAGGTAGGTATAGGTAAGTATAGGTAAGTCATAGGTATTCATAGAAGGCGGCCAGCTGGCAGAATCGTTAGCATGCCTGGTGAAATGCTTAGCGGTATTTCGTCTGCCATTGCGTTCTGAGTTCAAATTTCGCTGAGGTCGACTTTGCCTTTCATCCTTTCGGGGTCGATAAATTAAGTACCAGTTACACACTGGGGTCAATGTAATCAACTTAATCCCTTTGTCTGTCCTTGTTTGTCTCCTCTATGTTTAGCCCCTTGTGGGCAATAAAGAAATAAGAAATGGCATTCATAGGTGCAGGTGTGGCTGTGTAACAAGAAGCTTGCCTCCAAACCACATGGTTCCGGGTTCAGTCCCACAGTGTGGCACTTTGGGCAAGTGTCTTCTATTGTAGCCATGGTCCAACTGAAGCTTTGTGAGTGGATTTGGTAAATGGAAACTGAAAGAAGCCTGTTGTGCGTGTGTGTGTGAGTGTGTGTTGACAATTGGTGTCGGTGTGTTAGTTTTGGGAACTTAGCAGTTTGGCAAAAAGAGAATGATGAGATAAGTACCAGTCTTGAAAAAAAAAATAACTACCGGGATTGGTTTGTTTGACTAAAACTGTTCAAGTTGGTCTCAGGTTCAATCTCACTGCATAGCACCTAGGGCAAATGTCTTTTACTATTGGACCAAGTTGACCAAAACATCGCGAGTGGATTTGGTGGATGGAAACTGAAAGAAGTCTATCCTATCTATCTATCTGTCTGTCTCTCAGTCTGTTTTTGTCTATCTATCTGTCTATCTAGCTAGCTGGCTATCAGTCTATCTACTTATCTGTCTATCTAGCTATGTCTGTCTATCTATCTATCTATTTATCTGTCTGTCTATCTATCTATCTATCTATCTATCTATCTATCTATCTATCTACCTGTCTGTCTGTCTATCTGTCTGTCTATCTAGCTAGCTGGCTATCAGTCTATCTACTTATCATGTCTATCTAGCTATGTCCTGTCTATCTATCTATCTATTTATCTGTCTGTCTATCTATCTATCTATCTATCTATCTATCTATCTATCTACCTGTCTGTCTGTCTATCTGTCTGTCTGTCTGACTCTCTGTCTGTTTTTAGCACTCTCTCTCTCTCTGTCTGTGTATCTAGTGAGCTAGCTATCTGTCTATCTACTTAGCTATCTATCTATCTAGCTATGTCTGTCTGTCTATTCATTTATCTATCTATCTATCTATCTATCGATCTATCTATCTATCTGTCTATCTATCTGAGTCTATCATCAATATCATCACGCCTTCTTCCTTCAAATGTGAAGGAAGAGCTATTTTCATCATACTTGTGGCTATGGCGAAAGAATGTATCTGGTGGACACATCTAAAAGAATTAGAGACAAACACTTTCCCCTCTGTTCAATCTCTCATCAACTTCTTCAAGTGTCACTTGAAAAGGAAAGTGAGAGTAGAGAGGCAAGTTTTCTCTAGCGAATGTTTCAAAAAAGGATAGGCGAATGTAGCAAGGATGGCACGTATGGATGACGAAGCCACCTTGGGCATAATCCTATGAACCCAAAATATTTAAAACAGAGTTACTCACTTGCAAATAAATGTGCTAACATGTGACATTATTGACCGAGGTAACTGTGGTCTTTTCCATAGGCTTTTCTTTCCACGGATAAACCTTATCTGTTTCCCCCTTTACACTTTACATCATGACATTTCTGTGATACACGATCCCTATTGATCATTTTTTTCCCTACAATCCCTTTTGATCGAAAACCTACCCCCACCTTTTTTTTTACCTCCCCAAACAGAAAAACTCTACTTTGTAATTTGTCCCCTCTGTGTTCAGCCCTGTGTGGCTAATAAAGAAACATATCTATCTATCTATCTATCTATCTATCTATCTATCTATCTATCTATCTATCTATCTATCTACTTAGCTATCTATCTATCTAGCTTTCTCTGTCTATCTATCTACCTATCTAGCTATCTAATCACCACCACCACCACCACCACCACCATCACCACCACCACCACCACCATCACCATCATCATCATCATCATCATCATCATCACTCAACATCTGTTTTCCTTGGTCTCTTGTGCATACCATGACTATAGGCTTCTCAAAATAGTGACATTTACACTGCTAGTCTCCAACTGGGACATATATGTGTCAGTGTGTTAATTTGTTTGCTTG